>NW_028234404.1:137689-143720 GCF_977035675.1 Penaeus japonicus
GTCTTCTGTCAGCTTCATTTTCCATAATCCCTAAATGTTTGCATCCTGAGGAAAGGCTATGATGTGGTAACCCATGTCCCAATTCAACTTTTTTTATTCCGCTAACACCTTTTTATAAAAACTACAGACTTAATTTTACACAATTATGAAGGGGTTGATCGTAGCCTGTTGGTGCAGTCCAAATTGGCTTCAGGAAAACTTGTAAGCCATGTAGGATTCATCTAGACAGGTCCTCCATTCTCTTCTAATAAGTTGGGTCATATGATTAAGCATTGTTTGGCAGTGGCAATTGCAAGGAATGATGATACCTGGAGAGCTATAAAAAAAGGGAAAGTTATTTTTCAACATATTACATATTTTAATTATGGGTAATTTGTATATTTTATATCTTTACATCTAATAGCTCTCATTCAGTATATCTATGTATATATGGAAAAGCTCACCATGGTAAAGTTCAGGTTTCCAATATAAACAAATAAATGAGATGAATTTAATTACCTTTTCTCCATCTTTGACAACTCTCGAATGCAGTCTTGGACAATTTCATTCTTTACTTTCCTAAATTCATTGGTCTTCCTTCTGTTGCACCAAAGCCAATGAAATGACTTCCTTTGTTTCCTCTAAACTCGTTAATTAAATACTTGTCCTTGAGTGGACCCCTAACAGTAACTCTCGGGTATCTCAAACCCTATTTTTCTTTAAATGCTGAAAGCTGCCCAACATTGCCATGTTCTACAGCATATCTTCCAATTTCTGCACCGAAGTTCTGGACTGTAGGGAAGCATAGTTTCCTCCTTTTACTTAACCCAATGTTTCTTTTTTTAACTGATGCTACTCCTTGATTTCTTCGTCTTTGGAGTGGGGGGATCAACATCATTCTTCCTCTGTCTCCACGCCCCAACGCTTGACTCTGGAGCATCTGATGGGCCGCTGTTGTTACCCTTGTGAGCTATGCTTTGCTGAGTGGCTGCCGCTATTAGACTAGCGCAGCAGTATCCCATTGAAGGCTATCTCTCCCTTGGACTCTAAGCTGACCTCCTGCACCTGGTCATGTGTTTCTTGTCATGAGGCTTCTGGGTTCGTTGTTTAGACTCGCTTGTGTTTGTGCATGAAAGAGTTCTTCAAAGTTGAGTGACCCACTAAGAGGCTGATGGCATGGAGGTTGTTATGAGCTGGTGATGTGTGGGATGCTTGACTCCATTAGTTAATGTGTGTTGGCAATGCAGGTGCCTGGGTTAGATTGGCCCTGGCTAATGGGCGGACCCCACTGTGTGATGGCTAGTGGAGACGAGTGTGGCTGGAGCCCCCCACTATGGTAAGTGGTAATGGAGATGTGCCCTGTGGTTGCAGCTACACTAGTATGTGTTACTGCCAGGGGCCGCTATCTGTCCTCCATGAGTTATGAGCACCAGTTCCTCCACCTGGGCCCAAAGCCCCTACATAACCTTCTGGAAGCCGTGGAGCTTGATGAGTGAACAACTCTGGTTCTTAAATTCGGAGGATGCAGGTGGCAGTTCTGGATGTTGATATGAATGGGAAGCAGTCCATACATGGTTGATACATTGCCTTGATGGAATAGCTAAAGAATTATGATTCATTGGAAGTACTGTGTTGTTTTGTGGGCCTGGGGTCATATTAAGGTGATGGATGGTGGTATACCAAATTATTGCTGTGCTTACATTTACTGTCCTGACACAGCGGTGCATTTGAAGTACGGAACGCGTGGGTGTATAGACATCAATAGGTCTGAGGAGCTGCTGCTTGCTGAACTGTCAAACAGAGCCCACTACCAAAACACCAGTATTTTCCCCAGAAATCCACCGCCAACAGCATTGACCAACTTTGCCCCGGTCTATGGTAACTGTTTTTTAAGATTTTTACGAACTGTGGGACTCTTTCACTGGGAACTGAAGTTTTTCAGAATAATGTTGTATTGCAGCAGTGTACAATTCGGGTTGATATTCCCATTTCTTCCTTCATTTGAAGCGAAAAATGATCTCTTTGCCTTGCAGTTGTTCCCAGTTTAATTCACTACTTCTTCACTGGTACCAACTGAAGATCCCTACTAATTGTCAATCCATCTCTGGAAATTGCTTTAAATAATTCTTTTTAAATTTCTCACAATGCCCTTTTTAACCTTCATGACGAATTTCAGAAAAGGTCTTGATGGCCCTTCTACACCCTACTGAAAAAGCAAATTTTCCTATTCTTCATTCACTTCTGGTGTATAGCTTTTATAGAGGTTTTAATGAGTTCTGATTGTACTTTCACTCACTGTACCACCAAGTCTATGCGACAATACAACAGTAGCTTCGTGATTTCCATGTGTAAGCGCTACTGAGCTATTTCTCCGTACCTCATGGTGTGTATTTGAAGTATTTTCATCTTTTACTTCTCTCTTCTTTTGTTGCATTAAGGAGGGCTTTGACAGCGGGGAACTTACTGTATTAAGTGTGAGCTGCTGTCTGTTGTTCATGTGGGGTACACTGTCCCGTCTGTTGGTCAGACCAATCCAGAGGAGGCTAGCGTTTAAAGTCTTTTGGACTGGAAAAAAATTACTGCAATAAATATTCTATATCAACCTTACAACAACCTCACCAAGTCCAAAAGTTCATGATAAGCAAGAAACCAAAGTCAAATAATAATGGTTAACAAATGGTAAGTATATATCCACTATTCCTTACCTCTCCCAAAGGGTCTTCTCCTTTTTCCTTGTAAGATTTTTCCGCGGCTGTGGTTTATTTTCTGCAAACAGGTCTCAGAGGCTCTTCCCATCAAAAGTACCTCTTCTCCGAGTTCCTCAGTGTGCTTTCGCTGAATGAATGCGGAAGCTGATCTTACTGGTGAAGGTTTCATGGCAATGACGGACACTGTTGATGAGACAAATATAAAATAAATGTTATTTCAACAAGATAGCTCTACAAAATCTACGCCAATCTGTTTAAACACACAGTATGATTATTTTGTAAATAAATTAAACTTATAACTGAATAAAGGTGCTTTCATTATTCATATTAAATGTTATATTAAAATTAAGACACACAGCTTCTGAATGAGAGTAACAGCTGTAAAGAAATACCTCATTTCAAATAAACTGGACATTTGTGTACATCGCTAAAAACCAAAGACTGTGTTACAATGCATTCCACACTGATATATCAATGTTTACTAAACACGTTTAAACAGAAACTTTTTTTCTTCACCTCAATACTTTGCCTTATACTTACATATAAAGTTGTTTGAATATTATGAACACCATATCTGAAATCATAAAATAGTATTAATCTTATCCCATACCTGAAGTGTAGAATCTCTGCAGTTCTTCTTTTGGCAGGACCCTCTAGTGCCTTCTTCTCGCCAGAATATTGATGTTTTCTTCTCTTCTTACTAACATAAACTGCAGCAAAATTTTAAGCCATTGAAAACGGGAATAGGATTTTACATATCCCTTACAATGAATATCATCCTTTAATTCAATTGAGTTCTTGTTTCGCTGCCATACAAACCTGTAGGGTTCCGCGCCAAACATGGACATTGAAAAGGTGTGACTCCCCAAATGACGCTGTCGTGGTTCGGAAATTGGAAGAGGTATCTGTTCACTTCCTGATCCATGTTAGGTTGGGTTCTCATTACAAAATTTTGGTCCAGCATTTCACCTGAGAATAAAATAATTGTGCAAATTTATCATTTCCGTTTTTTTTTTTTTTTTGTCAAACCATAATCAGAATTCCTCACTTTATTATGTCAGAAAAGAAATATCAAAAACAGGAATTGTAGAAAGCTTTGCAGAATGATATGCAAGTTTATAGCCTGTAGTTGCTTAGGAAGCAAGTTCAAGTTGAGATAATAAGCGAGAGAACAAGCCATTACCAAAAGCACAGATAAAATTATTGAATATGTCCAGAACAACTGTTTAGTGGAAGCTTTTTAAAAAGATATGATAAAAATAAAAAAAAGTTAAATATACAAAGAGAATTTTGACATCTTCGATAATCCAGCTGACATATTTCTTTTAAGTACCTGCCCATGCACATTCATGCGACTCTTCTTGCCAAAGGTCGGAAGAGAAAACTCTGCTGGGCATCCTTCAGAATCCAAGGGACCAAGGTTCTCAAAACATCTTGGGCGCTATCAAACTTCTCTTTGTAACAGGCTTGCATCCTTTCAAACATTTTCAGACGTCATTCCACAACCTGACAAAAGGATCAACGAATCAATAGGCCAAAGTTACATTACATGTTTGCATTAATAGTACATAAATCACCTCTTGCTAATCTCAAAGTTTTACCCTCCAGACTTACGTGGCATGTGCAAATCCGTATGGCAGAAGGTTTCCGAAGATAAATATGGCACATTGAATTTCTAGCCCAGCTCAGAGGTAAGCCTGACGCAACAATCCACTATGGCGAAGGGGTCAATAATAGTCAACATCATTCATTGCATTACTTTAGATTGTATGGGCCCATTGAATTTTAATTGAACCTGGTTAATATTGGGAAAAAGAAACTCAATGATTGAATGAATTATTACAGCATTGGGTCTCTTTTAATTCTGCACAATATGCATATAATATCCCTTAACACCATGAAAAAAAGACAGGAGGATAGAAGAAAAAAAGAAGAAGAAAGAAGCAGAAGAGGGCAAAAAATCTGTAACCTTTTTCCAGCTCGGATAATGCGATCAGTAGGCAATGTTGTAACACGGCTTATTTCATCCCAATCGAATCTTCTACCCTGCCTCTCCTGAACAAGGTCACGAAAACTGGACACAGAACCTCTGTGATTTCTCACATCGCCTACAGTAGTTGCCAACAGCCACATAGATGGTGCGCCAGTAGTACTTTACTGTATATACTACTGTACATCTTCTTACTCCAAAATTGAACACCTGAAATTGTTTTAAATACATCTTACTAATAATAGAAATTTTACATTATTAAATCGGTCCATAAATTAAGGTAATTACACCCATAAACACCCACAAACATTAAAACACTTCCTGCTCACACACTCCTCACTTATAATTAAATTTGCCAATACAATGGGGTTTTTGTGAAAATGTGAAATCCTCTTTCCCGTATGGTTTTTTTTTTTTTACATGGTCAACATGTTCTGATGCAATTATGTTATTTGTTTTCTGCACTTGTGCTGACTTCTTGGGCATCTTAAGTCATAAGATAACTGTCCTTCCTCATTGATCTGCCAGATATTTATTTAGATAGATAGTTTTCCTTGACTCCTATGGGGCTTGATCCATGCAAAGCTTCACATACTTATACATCTTAGTATTTGAATATTCAACTTATATATCGTCGTTTAAGATATTCAAAGGAACAATAATTATACTTTTTCAAATACATTATATCTAAAATATCTTACTGTTTAACCAAGTGTCTTGTTAACTGGACAGAAAATCTTATGGATTATGTCGGATATTAGCTTTCCACTTTCACATTAGACACAAGTCCAAATACCGTTGTCTATCTGCCAAACAGTAAGACAAAACTACTCACCAGCTAATTTGTAGATCTTTTTCCTGCTAGCCTTTTTATCTGTATCTGTTGCACCTTCAGGAAAAGACCCAGACCTAGGTAGTGGTAGACTTCATTGTAAAAGGTGGCGTCTGGGTGTTCTGGATGAAGGGAAGGAGACAAGGGGCAGTGGTACCATGGTGACGGTCTGTTCCTGCTCACAAATATAAATGCCTCTGTCAGTTATTGCATTTGCGCATCAAGCTTATCTTTACTCTTTATTCTGAAACTCCTTAGCTATTGCCTAAAACTTATCTATTGTGTCCTGTAAAGCCTTCAAATACTGTACTGTTAACTCTAAGTTCTAATCTGGAGGGTATTTTTTAATCACATGATCCACAAAATATAATTCACTATAAAGGGGAATATTCTACTACATTTCTCCTGTACTGAGTACTGATTTTTCTTTATATTATTTCAACTAAAACTATGATAAAAAACTGTAACCTATATGATAATGATAACCATAAATAAATGAACATTGTTATTTAGTATCCACAT
>NW_028234404.1:143820-157848 GCF_977035675.1 Penaeus japonicus
CAATTGCGAGAAAAGGGGCAAAAAAAAAATGCACCCATCCGAAAAAAAGGCAAAAACCTAAAATACACTTAAAGCCCTTCTGAAATGAAACGGATTACAGGGAAATACGCTGATTTCCGTTATTAAAGGATTGCAATTGCGAGAAAAAAAGGGCAAAAAAAAATGCACGATCCTGAAAAAAAGCCAAAAAATGCCTAAAAAACTCGTTAGAGCCATTCTGGTAATTGAATACTGATTACAGTTAAATCTGCTTATTTCCGTTATATTAAAAGTATTTAGCTCATTGCGATCTAAAAAACAGGTGCAAACAAAAAATGAACGATACTTAAAACCACCAAAATGCAATAAAATACACGATTAGACCATTCGATAATGAAATACGATATACATTTAAATGCGCTAGATCTCCTTTATATAAATAGGATTGGTAATGTCGAGAAAAGAGTGCAGACAACATAAAATGCACGATCCCTGAAAAAAGAACCAGAAAATGCCTAAAAAACACGTTAAGCGTCCATCTTATAATAGAAAATGAATACATTTAAATGCGCTGATTTCCGTTATCATTAAGGAATAAGCAAATGCGTGAAAAAAGTGCAAAAAAAAATTCCGATCCTGAAAAAGCCAAAATGCCTAAAATACACGTTGTAGAGCAATTCTGATAATGAAACGTTACAGTTAAATGCGCTGTATTCGTTATATAAAAAGTATTTAGCAATTCCGAGAAAAAGAATGCAAAAAATAATAAAAAAAAAAAATTCACGATCGCTGAAACAAAGCCAAAGAAAAATGCCTAAAATACACGATAGAGACGTTACGAAACGGAATAGCATTTATAATGCGACTGCTTTTCCGTATATTATAGGATTTAACAATTGCGAGAAAAAAGGTTCAACAAAAAAAAATGCACGATCCCTGAAAAAAAGCCAAAATGCCTAATAATACACGTTAGAGACCATTCTGAAAAAAACACGGATTACAGTTTAATGCACTGATTTCTTTAGATTCGAGAATATTTTAGCATTAAAGAGATATAAAAATCAACAAAAAGCACGATCCTGAAATAAGCAATAATGCCTAAAATACACGTAGAGCCATTCTGAAAATGACACGGATTACAGTTAAATCCTGATTTTCCGGTTATATTAAAGGATTTAGCAATTGCGAGAATAAAGTCAAAAAAAAATGCACGATCCTGAAAAAAGTCCAAAAATGCCTAAAATACACGTTAGAGCCAATCTGATAATGAAACGATTACAGTTAAAGCGCTGATTTCCGTTCTATTTAAGATAGCATTGCTATTTAAGAAATGATCACAAAAACAAAAAAAAATGCACGATCCATGACATAAAGAGCAAGCTAGCCTAAAAACCCGTAGACTCTTCTGTAAATCGGATATCAGTTAAATGACGCTGATCTCGTTATATTAATGATACGCATTGGCGCGAGAAAAAAAGTTCAAGAGCAAATGCACGATCTAAATAAACAAAAATTGCTAAAAAACACGTTGATACGAGCCTCATCTGAATACGGTATCTATAGCATTAAATGCGCTGAATGCCGTTATATTAAAGGAATTTAGCAATTTCGAGAAAAAAGGAGCAAAAAAAATGCACGATCCTGAAAAAAATCCAAAAGATGCCTAAAATACTCTTAGCGCAATTCTGATAATGAAACGATTACAGTAAATGCGCTGATTTCCGTTATATTAAAGGATTTAGCAAGTGTCGAAAAAAAAGGTCAAAAAAAAAAAAATTTACGACGATCTCCCACATGACAACAAAAGTCCAAAATAGCCTATTAGACTATCAACGTAGCAGGCCCAATCTGATATATGAAACGATACATTAAATCTGCGCTGATATCTGTATTATTAAAGGATTTAGCATTTGAGCGAGAAATAAGGTGTCAAAAAAAATGCACGCGATCCTGAAAAAAGCACAAAATTTGCCTAAATATACTAACGTTAGAGCATTCTGAAAACGGATACACACACAAAAGCCTATTCTACCTGTTTATAAAAAGGATTTGGAGCTAAGGATGGCGTAGATAAAAAGGAGCAAAAAAAAATACACATCCTGAAAAAAAAGCCAAAAATGCTTACAAATACTAGCGTTTAGAGACACAATGCGAACGGCGATTAGAGTATATGCGCTGATATATACACGATATATCAAAAGGATATTCACGCAATTGCAATAAAAAAGTGGCAAAAAAAAAATGCACGATCCCCTGAAAAAGCAAAAATGCGCCTATAATACAGCGTATAGCCATTCTGATAATGAAAGGATTTAACAGTTAAATGCGCTGATTTCCGTTATATTTAAAGAATAAAGCCAGCGTTACGAGAAAAAAGCTGCAAAAAAAAATGACACGATCCTGAAAAGACAAAAATGCCTAAATACACGTTAGAGTACCACCATCTGTAAATGAAACGAAACTTACATTAAATGCCGCTGATTTCCCGTATATTATAAAGGATTAGCAATTGCGAGAAAAAAGGTGCAAAAAATTGCACGATCCTGAAAAAAGCAACATCCTAAAACAAACGACACGTTATGATCCATTTTGATAAATGAAACGGATTACGTATTAAATGCGCTGAGATTTCCGTTTTCATATTAAAGGAAATATAACTTGCGAGAAAAAGGGCAAAAAAAAAATGCACGATTCTTAAAAAAAGACAAAAATGCCTAAAATACACGTTTGAGCTCATTTCTGAAAAATGAACGGATTTACCAGTTAAAACATGCTCTTATTTCCGTATATTATAAGGAAAATAGCAATTGACGACAAAAAAAATGCTAATAGGCAAATATGCTCGATGCTGAAATAAAAAAAAAATACCTAAATATACACTTAGAGGCCATTATGATAATAAGACGGATTACAGTTATATGCGCTGATTTCCGTATATAAAGATTTAGCAATTCACGAGAAAAACAGTGCAAAAAAAAAAAGAAAAATCACATTTGCCGATCCAGAAAAAAACGCTCAAAAATGCCTAAAGATACCGTTAAGAAGCCTTTGTGATAATAAAACAATTACATTAAATGCGCTGATTTTCCGTTATAGTTAAAGACGAAAGCAATTGCGAGAAAAAAAGGTGCAAGAAAAATAATGCACGATCCCTGAAAAAAAAACACCAAAATGCCTAAAATACACTGTTAGAGCCATTTCATGATAATGAAACGATTACAGTTAAATGCGCTGATTTTCCGGTTAATAGATAAAGGATTTAGCAATTGCAGAAAAAAAAGGTGCCTAAAAAAAAAAAACATACTCACCTGAAAAAAAGCCAAAAATGCCTAAATACACGTTCAGAAGCCAGTTCATAAGTGAAACGGATTCAACAGTCTAAATGCGATATTCCGTTATAATTAAAGTTTAGTCAATTTGTGAGCAAAAAAGTGAAAAAAAATGACACGATTCCTGAAAAACTAACCCGCCAAAAAAATATAAAAAAAAAAACGGGGGTCCTAAAATACACGTTAGAAGGCCATTCCTGATAAATGTAACGGATTTAGAGTTAAATGCGCTAGATTTCCGTTTAGATTAAAGATTTGGAAAAAGCAATGTGCGAGAAGAAAGGTGCAAATAAAAAAAATGCTAACGCAGCACGAATCCTGCAAAAAAAGCCCCAAAATGCCTAAAATACACGTTAGAGCCATTCTGATAATTGAAACGGATTACAGTTATAAAATGCGCGCTGAATTTTCCGTTATAACTTAAAGCGATTTAGCAATTGCGAGAAAAAGTGCATAAACACACAAAATGCACGATCCTTAAAAAAAAAATACGCCAGAAAATGCCTAAACATACACGTTAAGAGAGCCCATTCTGAGATAAATAAACGTATTACAGTTAAATGCTCTGATATCGCGTTATATTTAAAGGATTTAGCAATTTGCGAGAAAAAAGGTGCAAAAAAAGAAAACAATGCACGATCCTGAAAAAAAAGCCAAAAATTACTAACAAATGACAACGTTAGAGCGCCCATTCTGATAATGAAAGACCGGATTACAGTTAAATGCAATGCTAGATTCGTATATATATTAAATAGATTTAGCGAATTGCGAGAAAAAACGAACAAAAAAACAAAAAATGCACGATCCAGAAAAAAAAAGCCAAAATCCTAAGAATACACGTTAGAAGGCCATTCTGATAATGAATACGGCGATTACAGCTTAAATGCGCTGATCTCTTCCGCGTTAATACTTAAAGGAAAAAAACAATTCGAGAAAAAGGTCAAAAAAAAAGGTTCTTTATAGCAATTGCGAAGAAAAAGGGTGCAACAAAAATGCACGATCTGAGCAAAAACAACAAAAATGGCCTAATTAGAACACGTTAGAACCAGGCATTCTGTATAATGACAAACGGATTACATTATAAAACCTCCGCTGATTTTCGTTAACTTATTAAAGATACTAGCATGCTCAGAAAAAAAGGTCAACGACAAAGATGCACGACTTCTTACGCTGAAAAAAACCTAACAAATGCCTAAAATACACGTAGAGGCCTCTGATAATTAAACGGATTACAGTTAAAATGCGTTGATTTCCGTTAGTATTTTAAAGGATTAGAGCAATTGCGAAAAAAAGTGCCTAAAAAGAAAAAATGGCACGATCCTGAAAAAAGCCAAAAAAAATTACTAATGCCTACAAATACACGTTTAGAGCCATTCTGATAAAACTGATTACAGTTAAATGCCAGTTATTTCCGTTGATATTAAATTTAGCAATTGCGAGAAAAAAGAGTCAAAAAACAAAAACAAATGCAACGATCCTCTGAAAAAAAAAGCCACCAAATGCCCCTAACAACATAACACACGATTTATCAGCCACTTCCTGAACCGGATTACAGTTAAATGCGTTGATTTCCGTTATACTTAAAGTGGAAAAATGGCAACGTGCGAGAAAAAAGGCGGCAAAAAAAAAATAGCACGAATCTCTTGAAAAAGGCCACAAAATGGCCTAAAATACACACTTAAGGAACCATGCCATCAGATAATGAAACGGTATTACAGTTAAATGCGCTGATTTCGTTAATATTAAAGAGACTTAGCAATTGCGAGATGAAAATGCAAAAAAAAAATGCACGATCCTGAAAAGGACGAAAAAATGCTCACAAATACACGAGTAGAGCCATTCATGATAATGAAACGAACTTACAGTTAAATCGCCTAATGATATTCGTTATAATTAAAGGATTTAGCAATTGTGCGAGAAAAAATGTGCAAAAAAAAAATGCACGAATCGCTGAAAAAAACAAAAAAATGCTACAAAATACACTTTGAACGAGACCAGTTCTGATAAATGAAAACGGATTGACAGTGCAAGTAATATGCCAGAGATTTCCGTATATTTAAATGATTTGAGCAATTGCAGCCGGAGAAAAAAGGTGCAAAAAAAAAATGGGCACCTGAATCCTGAACAAAAAGCAAAGCATGCCTAAAATACACACGTTAGACGCCATTCGTGAAAATGAAACGGATTACGATTAAATGCACCGCGATTTCCGTTATATTAAAGGAAAAGCAATTGCGAGAAAAAAGATGCTGCAAAAAAAAAATAAAATAATGCACGATCCTTAAAAAAAAAGCCAAAAATTGCCTATTATACACTTATAGCCATTCAGCTAATGCGAACGGACTTACAGTTAAATGCGCGAGCCTTCTCCGTTATAATCTAAAGAGAAGGATTTAGCAATTGCGAAAAAAAAGTGCAGGTGCAAACAAAAAAAAATATGCACGATCTGTAAAAAAAACAAAAATGCTAAAATAAACCAACTGAGAAGCATTCTCTGATAATGCAGAACAGATTACAGTTAAATGCGTTCTTGATTTCCCCGTTATATTAAAGGCTATTTTAGCAGGCTGCAAAAAAAAAGTCGCAAAAAAAAAATCACGAATCCTTAAAAAAAAGGCAAAAATGCCTACGAAAATACACGTTAGAGTCGCCCCCTCATTGCTGATAGAGTGAAACGGCGTTATAAGTTAGCAATGCGCTTAGATTGTTTCCGTTCCAAATATTAAAGCATTGAGCGCCTCGTTGCGGCAGAGGAACGAAGGCACAAAAGAAAAAAATCACGATCCTGAAAAACGCAAAAATTTCCTAAAATACACGCTTAGAGCCTTATCTGATAATGAAACGATAACACAGTTAAATGTTACGCTGATTGTCCCGCTTATAATTAAAGGATTTTATGAACAATTGCGAGAAAGAAAAAGGTGCAAATTAAAAATGCACACGATCCTGAAAAAAAAAGACACAAAATGCTCTACACAATACACTACTAGAGTAGACCATTTCTGATAATGAGAAACGAGATTACAGTTCTAAATGCGGCTGAGTTCCATTATATTACCGAAGATTAGCAATTGGCGAGAAAAAAGGTGAAAAAAAAAAATGTGCACGATCCTGAAAAAAAGCCAAAAATGCCTAGAAATACACGTTTTAGCCATTCTGAAAGAAACGATTACATTTAAATGGGGATTTCCGTTATATTAAAGGAAAAAGCAATCCGAGAAAAAGTGGAAAAAAAAGAGTCAAGATCCAGAAAACAAAACCAAAAATGCCTAAAATACACGTTAAGCATTGCTGATAATGCGAAACGGATTACTGTTAAAATGCGCTGATTTCCGTTATATAAAAGGAATTAGCAATACGAGAAAAAAGTGAAAAAATGCAAGATCCTGAAAAACAACGCCAAAAAATAGCCTACACTACACTTGCGCAACTCGATAAATAAACGATACATTAAAATCGCTGATTTTCCGTGTATTATTAGAAGAGGATTTATAGCCAATTGCGAGAGAATAAAAGGAGCAAAAAAAAAGAAATTCACGATCTATGAAAAAAAAGCCAAAATGGCCTAAAATACACTGTAAGAGCATTCTGATAATGAAAGCGGATACAGTTAAATGCGCTGATTTTTCCCGTTATTATTAAAGGATAAAATCAATTGCGAAAAAAAAAAAGGTGGTCAAAAAAAAAAAAATCTGAAGGTCCTATAAAAAGCCAAAAAATAACCTCATAATACACGTTAAAGCCATTCTGATAATGAAACGAGTATCATGATACAGTTTAAATGCGCTGATTTCCGTTATATTAAATGATTTAGCAAATTGTCTAGAAAAGGGAGTGCCAAAAAAAAAAAAAAATGCAGCGATCCTGAAAAAAAAGCAAAACGAAAAAAGAAAGCCCTAAAACTAGCGAGGTTAGACCACTCTCTGAGAGCATGTAAAGCTAGTACAGTTAAATGCGGCTAGATAATTCCGATTATATTAAGAAGAATTAGCAATTCTACTATAAAAAAGGTGCAAAAAAAAATGCAAGATCCTGAAACGCAAAAACCAAAAACTGCCTAAAATAAGCATGCTAAGCAGGGCCATTCTGATAATGAAACGGATTACATTAAATGCGCTGATGTTCCGTTATATTTAAAGATTCCAATTGCGAGAAAAAAGGTGCAAAAAACAAAAATGCCACGATCCTGAAAAAAAAAACCAAAAAATGCTAAAATACAACGTATAGAGCCATTCCCTGACTAATGAAATGGATTACAGATATAACGCTGATTCCGTTATATTAAAGGCATTAAAGAGCAACATTGCGAGAAACAAATGTGAGCAATAAAACAACTGTCACATCCTATGAAAAAGAACCTAAAAATGGCCTATAATACATCGTTAGAAGCCATTCTGATTAAATGAAATTCTGTTTACAGTTAAATGCGCTTGAGTTTCCGTTATATAATAAAGGAAAAAGCAATTGCGAAGAAAAGGTGCGCAAAAAAGAAAAAAAATCCATCTTGAACAAAAGCCAAAAAGCCTAAAATACACGTCTAGTAGAAGCCATTCACTGATAATAGACAAACATATTACAGTTAAAATGCGCTGATCTCCATTATATTTAAAGAAAACCATTTCGAGGAAAAAAGGTGCAATAAAAATAAAATAATGCACGTGTTAATCCTGAAAAAAATGATTCGCGCAAAAAATACAAAAATGCACGATCCTGAAACGTTAGCCCCCCACAATTCTGATAACAGAAAAACGATTACAGCTTAAATTCGCTGATTTCCCGTTATATTCAAAAGCGAAAACGCAATTGTCGAGATAAAAAGGTGGAAAAAAAAATGCGACCGACTATCCTGAAAAAATTCCAAAAATTCCTAAAATAACACGTTAGAGCCTTCTGATAATGAAACTGATACAGTGTTAAATGCGCTGCATTTCCAGTTTATCATTACAAAAGACTGTATCAATTGCAGAGAACACACAAACAGTGAAAAAAAATGCAAGATTCCTGAAAAAAACTCCAAAAGATGGCCTAAACTAGACACGCGTAAGCCATTCTGATAATAACAACGCGATTAGACAGTTAAAAATGCTGCTGATTTCCGTTATATTATTCAAGGAAATTTAACATTGCGAAAGAACAAAAGGGTGCAAAAAAAAAAACAATGCCGATCCTGAAAAAAAGCCAAAAATAAAATGCCTAAAATACCACAGTTTAGAGTCATTCGAATAAAGAAACGATTTACAGTTTAATAATTCGCTTGATTTCCGTATAAATTTAAAGGAATTAGCAATTCGCGTGAAAAAATGGTGCAAAAACAATAAAAAAAATTGCCTGAAATACTCCTTAGATCCATTCTTAAAAAATGAAACTATTACATTAATCGCTGATTTTCTATTTAGTATTAGATGGATATTGCAAGTGCTAGTAAGAGAGAGTGCATAAAAATATCACGCCAGAAAAAAAGAACAAAACAATGAGCGCCTAAAAACTACCAACTTCAAGCAGTCCGCTATCTCTTGCCTGCATAAAAAAACGGATTGACAGTTGAAATGCGCTGCCAATTTCTATATATTATTTAAAAAAAGGATTACTAGCAAAATTGGCGAGAAAAAAGGTGCAAAAAAAAAAATCGCACGATCCTGACAAAAAAGCCAAAAATGCCTACAAAAACGACTTAGAAGAGCCATTCTGATAAGGAATCGGATTACAGTTTAAATGTGCTGATTTCCCGTATATTAAGATGGATTTAGCAATGTGCAGAAAAAAAGTCAAAAAAAAAATGCACATCCTGAAAAAAGCCAAAAATGCCTAACAATACACGTTAGAGCCATTCTGATAATGAAACGATTCCATTTAATCCAATTTCCGTATATTAAAGTAGTGTAGCCAATTGCGAAGAAAAACAAGATCTCGCTAGAAAAAAAAATGACATCCGAAAAAGCCAAAAATGCCTAAATACTATCTACGAGAGCCTGTCTTCTGATAATGAAACGGAATTACAAGTATAAATGGCGCTGATTTGCGTCTATACATAAAGAAAAAAGCAATTGCGAAAAATCACCGAGGTGCAACAAGAAAAAAATGCAACGAATATGCGAAAAAAAAGCCAAAAATGCAGTCTAAAATACAACACGTTAGAGCCATTCTGAATAATGAAACTGATTACAGCTTAAAAACTGCCCGGGGCGCTGATTTCGCCGCTTATCTAATATTACAAAGGAAAATGCAATCTGCGAGAAAAACCCAGGTTCAAAAAACAAAAATGAGCACGAATCCTGAAACAAAAACCAAACCATGCTCTAAAACTAACAACGATAGAGCCCAAACATATAAATGAAACGCGCGATTACAGTCTAAATGCGCTGATTTTGCGCGTTAACATATAAAAGATTTAGCACTTGGTTCAAAAGAAAAAATGTGCATAAAAAAAATAAAAATGCAATCCGATTCGCAAAAAAAAACAGCCAAAAAATCCTAATAATACACGTTAGCAGCATACAGATCTCCATAAGAAACGGATTTACAGAGTATAAACAGCGCTGCGCGTATTTTCCGTGATATTAAAGATCTGTAGCCAAGTAGACGAGTAAAAAAAAGGTGCCAAAAAAAACAAAGATAAAGTATCAATTGCGAGAAAAAAAAGGTGCAAGAAAAAAATGCACGAATCCTGAAAAACAAGGCCGCCAAGCACACAAAAATGCCTAAAATACACGTTAGAAGCCAACATCGGGATAATTGAAACGGATTATCAGAATAAGATGCAGCTGATTTCCGTTAATAATAAAGGGATTTAGTTAGCAATTGCGCTAGAAAAAAGTGCAAAAAAAAAATGCGACGATACGATAAAAAGCGACAAAAATGCATGAAATACACGTTTTAGAGAGCCATTCTGATAATGATAACGGAATTACAGTTTAAATGCGCTGATTCCCGTTATATTAAAGGATTTTATCAATTGCCGAGAAAAAAGTGCAAAAAAAAAAAAAAATGCACGATCCTGACAAAACAAGGCCAAAAACGCCTCAAAATACACGTTAGAGCCATTCTGATAATGAAACGGATTACAGTTAAATGCGCTGAGATATTACCGTTATCTTATCAAAAAGGAAAAAAGGCCAATTGCGACGAAAAAAGGTGCAAATATAAAAAAATGCACGAACATTCCTGACTAAAAGCCAAAAATAACCTAAAATACACGTTATAGACCATTCTGAAATGAAACGGATTACATTCACATTAAATGACATCTGAGTTTCCGTATATTATAAGGATTTAGCAATTGGCGAGAAAAAAAGGTGCAAAAAAAAAAATGGCACGATCCTGAAAAAAATCGACAAAATGCCTAACAAATACACGTTAGAAGAGCCTTCATGATAATGCGCGACGGATTACAGTTAAAAATGCGGCTGATTTCCCGTTATATTAAAGAATTTATCAATTGCAGAGAAAAATTGGTGCAAAAAAAAAAAAAAGCACGACTACACATGAAAAAAAAGCCAAAAAATGCCTAAAACCTACACTTAAGAGAGCCGCATTGAATAATGAAACGATTACAGTTAAAGCGCTGATATCCCGTATATATTAAAAGATTTAGCCAATTGACGAGAAAACAAGTGCAAAAAAAAAATGCACTCATCCTGAAAAAAAGCCAAAAAATGCGCCTAAAATATCAACTTAGAGGCCATTCTTGATAAGTGAAACGGAATTACAATATAAATTGAAGCGTGATTTCGCTATATATTTATAGGAAAAAGCAATTGCGAGAAAAAGGTGCAAACCAAAAAAATTGTACTCATCCTGCCAAAAAAAAGCCAAAAACTGCCTAAAATACACGGTGAGGGCCATTCTGAAATTAATGAATAACTGGATTACAGTTAAATGTGGACGACTGATTCTTCCCGATACTATTATTAAAGGAATTTACAGCTAATCTGCGTCTGCAAAACAAAGGTGCACAAAACGAAAAAATGCACGACTCCTGAAAAAAAGCTAAAAAATGCCCTAACAATAATCACGTTAGAAGCCATTTTGATAATGAAACGATATACATTTAAATTCGCTCTGATTTCCGTCTTACAATTAAAGGATTTACCACTTGACGGAGAAAAACCTGTGCAAAGAAAGAGACAAATAGCAAAACGAATCCTGAAAAAATCCCCAAACAATGCTTCTAAAACCATAACACGTTAGAGACACATTCTGAATAATGAAACGGATACAGCGTTTAATTGCGCTATTTTTGTTATATTAAAGGATTTAGCTCTTGCGAGAAAAAAGGTGCACGAAAAAAAAATGACGATCCTGTAAAATTTTAAAAGAGCCAATAATGCTTAAAATCCACTTAGTGCCTTCTGATTCTTATCACAAAGTGAAGACAGTTCAATACACTGATTTTTGTTATATAAAGAATACATCAATTGCGAGAAAAAAGCAAGATAAAAAATAAAATCAAATGACATCCAAATAAAACTGAGCCAAAAATGTTAAAATTATCACGTTAGCTGGCCATTCTTTAAGCGAACGATACATGTTCAATGCATCTCGATGTCTTTTAGTTATATTAAAGAAAACGTCATCGAGAATAAAGGTTGTCATCAAAAAAACAAATGACGATGCCCTGAATCAAAAAACGCATGCCAAAATGATCTAAAATACAGGTTAGTGCCATTCTGTATAACGAGATACGATTTACAGTGCTATGTCTCTGATTTTCAGCTTACTTTAAAGTAAAAAATCAATTGCGTAGAAAACAACAGGATGCAGTCAAAACAAAAAATACGAACCGAAAATAAGCCAAAATCTTAAAATTCTATGTTAGCAGCCTTCTTATTAACACCGAAACGATTACAGTCCCCAATGCTACTGATTTCGTGTATACTTTCAAGTGAAATTTCAATTGCGAAAAAAAAGTGGCAAGAATAAAAATTATGACGATCCTAAAAAAAGCCAAAAATGCTTAAAATACACGTAGAGACCAATGCTGATGACGGAAGCGGATGACAGTTCAATCGCCACTGATTTTGATAATTAAAGAAATAAAATCATGGCGATACGAAGTAAAGGTGCAATGAAAAGAAAAAATGACAACCTATAAAACAAAAAAAAAGCCAAAAAAAAATGCTTAAAATACACGTTAGAGCCATTCTTAAAACGAAACTGGTATCATACAGTCAAACACTATTTTTGTTTTATTAAATATAAAACTTCATTTGAGACGAAAAAAAAGGTGCAAAAAAAAAAAATGACGATCTGAAAACAAGCCAAAATGATTAAATTACAACACGTTAGAGCCATTCTGATAACGGAATCGGATTACAGTTCAATGCCACTGATTTTTGTTATATTCAAGGAAAACATATCAGATTGCAGGAACAAAGGTGCAAGAAAGAAAAAATTACGATCCTGATAAAAAAGCCTTAAATGCTTAAAATACTCGTAGAGCCATTCTATAACGAAACGATTAACAGTTTCAAATGCACTGATTTTGTTTATAATTAATATAAATCAATGCGAAAAAGGTGCAAGTAAAAAAAATGCGACGATCCTGAAAAAAACCAAAAATGCTTAAAATACACGTTAGAGCCAAACTGATAACGAAAACGATACATTCAATGCACTGATTTTTGTTAACAATAAAAGGAAAAATCAATTTGCGAAAAAAAGGTGCAATAAAAAGAAAAAGTGATCCTGAAAAAAAAGCCAAAAATGCTTAAAATACACGTTAAGCATTCCTGATACACACAAACGCTTATTACAGGTTCAATGCACAGAATTTTTGATTTTTCTTTTTATATTAAAGGAAAAATCAATTGCGAAAAAACATGTGCAAGAAAAAAAAAAAGACTATCCTGAAAAAAGAGCAAAAATGCTTATAAAGCAAGTTAGAGCCATTCTGAATAAACAAACGATTACAGGTTCTATCACTGTTTTTTTTTTAATAGATCAAGGAAAAATCAATGTAGAAAAAAGGTTAGCAAGAAAAAAATGACGATCCTGAAAAAAAAAGCCAAAAATGCTTAAATACACTTAAAGATGCCATTCTGATAACGAAACCTATTACAGGTCAATGCGCTGATTTTTGTTATATTAAAGAAAAAAAATTGCGAGTAAAAAGGTTCGAAGAAAAAATTGTACGATCGAAAAAACGAAGCAAGAAACATGCATAAATTTAGTATACACTATAGAGATCATTCTGTATAACATAAACGGTTACATCAAAATGCACTGATATTATGTTATATTAAAGGAAAAATAATTGCGATAAATAAAGTGCAAGAAAAAAAAAACATACTATCCTGAAAAAAAAAAAAATGCTTAAAATTACACGTTAAGCCAATTCTTATAACGAAACACACACACATACAGTTCAATGTAACTGTCTTTACAGTTATATTAAAAGAAAAATCAATTGCGATGAAAAAATTGGCAAGAAAACAAAAAAAACGATCTCTGAAAAAAAAGCAAAACATGCTTAAAATACACGGGTAAGAGCCATCTAGATAACGAACGATTCAGTTGCAATGCACTTGCGATTTTAGTTATATTAAAGAAAAATAATTCGAGAAAAAACAAGTGGCATAGAAAAAAAAAGACTATCTGAAAAAAAGCCAAAAATGCTTAAAATACACGTAGAGACCATTCTGATAAAGAAACGTATTGACAGTTCAATGCCACAGATTATTTGTTATATTAAAGGATAAATCACTATGCGTGAAAAAAGGTT
>NW_028234404.1:187927-193026 GCF_977035675.1 Penaeus japonicus
GAGAGAGAGAGAGAGAGAGAGAGAGAGAGAGAGAAAGGTATAGATAGATAGATAGAGATAGAAAGATATAAAAAGAGAGAGAGAGAGGGGGGAGAGAGAGAGAGAGAGGGAGAGAGAGAGAGAGAGAGAGAGAGAGAGAGAGAGAGAGAGAGAGAGAGAGAGAGAGAGAGAGAGAGAGAGAGAGAGAGAGAGAGAGAGAGAGAAGCAGAGAGAGAGAGAGAGAGAGAGAGAGAGAGCGAGAGAGAGAGAGAGAGAGAGAGAGAGAGAGAGAGAGAGAGAGAAAAAAAGAGAGATAGATAGAGAGAAAGAGCAAGTGGACCAGCATTTCTTCTTGTTCCAAACTTCCTTTGATCCGAAGTTATCCTTCAAGATCCTTTACAATTCGCCTTATCTAACCTCAGGATAAAGAAAAAAAATAAATAAAAGATCACATGAATTTATTTCCAATAAATGATTTTTCATGTCTTTGTTTATTTACATATTTTCGAATTTATTTTCCTACGAAATTTGACAGTTATCCTATTTGACTATTTGCATCTTAACTCTAATGTGTTATAAAAACGTTAGAAAGCGATAAGAGTTAGCAAATTAAAAAGATCTCTCTCTCTACTCTCTCTCTCCCTCTCTTCCCTCTCTCCCTCTCTCTCTCTCTCCGCTCTCTCTCTCCCTCTCTCTCCCCTCTCTCTCATGCCCATCCTCCTCTCTCTCTCTCCCTCATCTCTCTCATATATATATATATATAAAATATATATAAATATATATATAAATATAAAATATAAATATATATAAATTAAGGTCATGTTACCTTACAGGGTCCATCACATTACGATGAAGCATAAACGTTAAAAAAACAAGAAAAAAAATATAATAAATAAAATAGTTCCCCCTGAGGCTTGGTTTCAGAGGAAGTGATCAAATCCCGAGTTATGGTCTTGCTCAGTGGAATCAGCTCGCCTGATTTTAGGCTTTGGTGGATACTCTTGGGGAAGATTACGGCCGCGAGTGAGCCCAATTTATGAAGGAGCTGAGAGAATGCGAGAGTAAGAGTAATTTTTTTTTTTTTTTTTTTTTTGGGGGGGGGGTGATTATGAATCTTTATGATTTCAGTGTGTATGTATAATCTTCTACTATTAAAATGCACGGATATTCAATTTACTGAGCGTAATTCCCTGTAATGGTTGAACTCCATCATATAATCATAAAAAAAATAGTGTATGCTATATTCACTACAACAATATACAGTACGTATTCCTTCAGAATTTGTGTCCTCTAAAATACTATAAAAAAAACAAAACAAAACAAAAAACAACACCATTCAGCCCGTACCCATAACATCAGCAAATGAGGTTTAGAAAGCCATGAAAGAGCAATTTTCCAAATCCTGAAATGCAATAGTAAAAATAAAATCTAATAAAGCTACGCTACATGTTGTTTAACTGCATTTATACGAAGAGAAGAATAAAAATACGAGATAGTCCTCGCTGAAACAAAAGGATATAAACAGATTATAATACTTTACAGGAGTGTACTGCCGCTCCACCCGTACGCACACACTCTCATAAAACGGCTGTTAAGAGCAATTGCACTAGTTCACCTTATAAAAAAAAAATCGTAAACATTTTTTGCAACATTCATACGTCATGTAAACATTCCAACTACAATTATAGTCTGTTAATGGAGATATGAAGCTTGTTTAATCGTATTTTTTTTCTTTTGAAAGGAATTAATTCAGATATCATACATATCTTAGATTTTATGATGCTGTGAGAGAGTATATGAGAAGTCGGCTCGTCTCCTGAAAGATGCAGAGGATAGAGAGGATGGAGACAGGTGATCTCGCTGTGCGAACGCTGAGTGGGAATTCCCGAAAGAAATAATAGAAAGTATCTATAGGAAGGTATACATATTCGTTTTATTATTTATATATAATATATATAAATATATATATATCGTAAATGGTGATGGTGTGTGTGTGTGTGTGTGCCGTAAAGCACACACACACACGACACACACACACACACACACTACACCCACACATATATATATATATAGATATATATATATATATATATATATATATATATGATACAATATATGTATATATATATATATAATACATATGCATATATATAGTCTATATATATACATATATATATAAATATATATATATAAATATATTTATATATATATATATAAATATATAGCAAAATATAACTGATATATATATATATATATAAAAATATAATATAATATAAACAAATACCACACCTGTAAATATAAATATATATATATAAATACATCTAGATAATAAATATATATAAATATATATGTGTGTGTGTGTGTTGTGTGTGTGTGTGTGTGTGTGTTGTGTGTGAGGTGCGTATGCACACACCCACACACACACACACACACTATATATAGATATCTAAATATATATATATATATATATATATGTATATATATATACACTAATGCATACATATATGTATATATAGATATAATATATATAATATATATAGTATGATATATTAAATATATATGCTATATATATATATCTCTAATATATAAATATATATAGTCACGTATATATACACACACATGTATAATATATATATATATATAAAAAAATAATAAATATATATATATATATATAATATATATATGATAAATGTGTGTGTGTGTGTGTGTTAGGTGTGTGTGTGGTGTGTGTGTGTTTGTGTGTGTGTGTTGTGGTGTGTGGTGTGTTTGTGTATGTGTGTGAATGTGATGTGATGTGTATATAAATATACTGTAATATATATATATATATATAAATTTTATTATTATATATATATATATTATATAAATCTATGTATATATATATCTGTATATATAAGACTATTATATATTATCTATATATAGTATATATATATGTATGTATGTAAGATGTTATGTCGGCAGATATATATTAAATATATATCTGTCTGTAATGTATGTAAGTAAGTGTTTGTTCCATGCCTATTTAATGATTCACTTTAATCATGGGTCTGGTTAACATTTCAGGAGCCTGTTTTTGAGACTCTGATTTAGTGAGTTTTTTTTTTTTTTTTTTTTTTTTTTTCTTTTTTTCTACTGTAATGCAGTGTGGATACAATAATACTTTTTGCAACAGTCTATATGTATACGCCTGGTATCAAAACTGTATATTTTTTCTCTCTCTCTCTCTCAGTTATGAAAATCATCATTCATTAAAAAAAAAGAAAAAAAAGAAAGAAAAAAAAAACCGCATTATAAAATATCTGAAATTTGTCGCCTTGCTAGTTTGTAGTAGAAAGAATTCTGTGTAAATTATTCAATAAGAAGCTACTATTCCGTCCGGGAAATCAAGTTCCTTATAATATTATTAACTCGTTGGAAAAAAGAGATGATTACATTTCACGCTTACAAATGTATATTTCGTAATTATCATTTCTATTATTCATAGTATGAGTTTGAAAATAACATCAATATATAACATAGTATTTGAACACTAAACATAAATACATATTGCCGTTTTTCAGAACTGATAAAAGTCAATGCATCTGACAATCAGAATTCTCATAATTTACAATTCAACCAAAAAAATTAAAAGCTTCAAGAACAGGAATGAATACTTGCTCATCTTTTATGCTTCCTCAAATAACGACTGAATTATTCCCCGGCATCTTCAAACGCTGTTACGAAAGACAAATACGCAAGACAAACAGCGGACCGAAAAAGCTTCTTAGCGATAAGTAAGGTTTGAGGAGACGAGCGCCTTTGAGTCGATGGCGAAATCAGCTGATATTCTGCGTCGGTGATAGCTTTCGCTTTCCGTTGCTTTGGAAGGTGTAGGTGTATTGAATACTAGAAGAATAGCTATGAGGTGTAATTAAGGTTGTTTGTTTGTACACTTGTTGATGTTCAGATGTTTGCAGACGTTTGTTTAGATATCATACAAACACACACACAAACACACACACAAACACACACACACACACACAAACACACACACACATACACAAACACACACACAAACAAACATTATTTTCCTTTGTCTTTCTACCCTTCTTATTCTTCCTCTTAATCAAGCTATATTCTGGTTTTGTTGCAATTTACTCGCATAATGAAATCAACTGCTGTCATTTGTATTCTGGCAAAGTTCTTGCTGCCTAAGGAGTCAGCAAAATCCTTCCCTATTATGCTATTGCTTCGTTTTATACTTTAGAAAATTAAATAGATAACGAATAGATGAATTATTCCATTTTTGTCTAAGTCATCTTATATTTTATGTAATCATAAGGAAAACGAAAGAGAGAGAAGACAAAAATTACAACTACCATTTCACTACCCTGGATTTATTTTTTTTCTCATAACATAAGCAAATAAAATGATTCAACACCCTCATACGCCCTTCATCTCTCTCTCTCTCTCTCTCTCTCTCTCTTTCTCCTCCCTCTATCTCCCCCCCCCCCCCCTCTATCTCTCTCTCTCTCTCTCTCTATCTATCTATCTCCCTCCCCCCTCTCTCCCTCTCTCCTCCCTCCCTCCCTCCCTCCCTCCCCCCTCCATATCTCTCTCTCTCTCTCTATCTATCTCCCTCCCTCCCTCCATCTCCCTCCCCCCTCTCCCCCCATCCCTCCCCCCTCTCTCTCTTCCTCCCTCCCTCCTCGTAGACCAGTCCCCCCCGCTCCCGCCCCCATCCCTCTCTCTTTCCGCCCCGCCGCCCCGTCCCCCTCCCCAATCTCCTTCCCCCCTCCCTCCCTCCCCCCATCCCTCTCTCTTCCTCCCCCCCCCGTCCCTCCCCCCTCCCTTCCCCCCCTCCCTCCCTCTCTCTCCTCCTCTTCAACCATCCCGTTCCCCTTCATTCACGCCATTCCCCCCCTGAACCAGCGAGGTAGCCGTGTGTGTGACAGGTGTTCGAAGTAAGAGAATCTCATGCATAGGGATTAGCCAAACGTGCGCTCTAGTTTCCCCGCAGTAAAGAAATGATGTTTTATATCCTCCTCCCATGCGGCCCCTGAATCTGGAGCTTTCATTGTACCTGGAAAATTTGCGGGCGTGTGAGAGCGGTTTGGAATAGGAACGTTTTCGTATGTGTG
>NW_028234404.1:195626-200626 GCF_977035675.1 Penaeus japonicus
GACAGATAGAGAGAGAGAGAGAGAGAGAGAGAGGGAGGGAGAGAGAGAGAGAGAGAGACAGAGAGGGAGAAAGGGGAGAGAGAGAGGGGGGGGGGGAGGAGAGGAAAGGGGAGAGAGAGAGTAAAGAGGGGGGGGGGGGGGCGGGAGAAAGAAGAAAGAGATGAGAGATAGAAGAGAGAGAGTAGAGAGAGAAAGAGAGAGAGGAATGAGGAATGAGAAACAGAGAAGATAGTGAGAGAGAAAAGAGAGGAAGTAAAAAGAGAGAGGGGGGGAGAGAAGGAGAGAAAGAGAGAGAAAAAAGAGAGATGAGAAGCGGGAGAGAGATGAGAGGAGTAGAGAGAGAGAGGGCTGTATGAGGAGAGCAGAGACGAGATGGAGAGAGATGGTGGAGAGAGAGGAGAGGGAGAGGGAGTGAGGAAGAGTTTGAGAGGAGGAGAATTGAGAGAGGACGTAAGGAAGAGAGAGTGGAGGAAGAGAGATGAAGAGGAGGAGAGAAGAGAGAGACGAGTGAGGGGAGAGAGAGGAGTTGAGAGAGGAGAGAGAGATGGAGCAGAGAGAGGAGAGGAGGGGAGAGGATGAGAATGAGAGAAGAGGAGGTGAGGCGCCGAGAAGACGAGGAGTGAGTGGGGAGGAGGGAGAAGAGAGAGAAGAGAGAGAGGAGAGAGAAGAAGGAGAGGAGAGAGAGAGAGGAGAGGTTAGAGAGAGACATGGATGACGATGGAGTGTGGAGAGTGAGACGAAAGAAAATGCATATACATCAAAAGTGTTGCTTTCAAAATACCAAAATCTTTAGTCAATACATTAATCCTAAAGCCAGTTATGTGTGTTCATGAGTTACCATCGAATGAAACCATGAAGCCGATGAAGATGAGGGAAAATAAGGCAGTAGCGTTTGAAGTTACAATCCATGTGACTGTCGGTAGCGTGGCTTTATGGGGGTGGTAAATGTTGTGTGTGATGATTGTTGTGTTGTGTTGTGTGTTAGTAGTGTGTGTGTGTGTGTTGTGTGTGTGTATGTGTGTGTGTCTGTGGTGTGATGTTTCAAGCGAAGTTTCAAATGTTTAAAGTTTTCATAGACGGGAAAAAAAAAACAATCCGGAACTAATTTTCACGGAATAATAACAGCTATCGGTTATTAAACTGATAGGAAACGGGGTAACCAGTCATTGATCACTGTGACAGCTATGAGGCAGCCGTTAATAATTCCAATAACAGATTTAAACAGGCTGTTCTGTGTTTCCAGATTTTAATTCTCGATGTGTTTAACTCTTTGACGACCATGTGGTTTGGAGGAATTTAATTACATTTCTTTTTTGTGTGTTTTATGGAATTCTTAAACACTATCTGCACATATAGTGCCTAAGAATTCAATACCAACCCGGAAGAAATCAGAAAAAAACACGAAGAAAAGAAAAAAAAAAGAAAAAAATATATATGTAAGATTCAAGCTCATAAATAAAGATATAATGATATTAAATAATTTCTTTTAAACCGCGATGGCATGTTTCACACAGAGCAAGTTTTTCGATTGACTACGATAGACATATAATTGTCCAAATTCATCTGATGCAAAGTTCTTAAATCGTCGTTCGTTTTGTCGAAAAACTCCTTAAAATGTCGATAGATTTTGAAAATCCAAAGTTCAAAACCTATAAGTCAGTACCATTATTTCGCAGTTTCTCTAACTGTCTCGTCGTTACTCGTCCACTTATACTACTCACAAAGTTTTTGAGGCTATTGAAAAAAAAATAGTAATAGCATAAAGGCAAACCAGATTCCCTGCTATTTTCCAGGAGTCAATCGTTCCAATTCAAAGTTGATAAGCTTTTCGAAGAATCTGCGGTTTGATCTGTCACTTTCAGTACGATGAGAGTACAATGACAGAACGAGAGAGTGAGTGAGTGGGAGTGAGAGTGACTGAGAGTGAGTGAGTGAGTGAGAGACTGAGAGACTGAGTGAGTGAGAGTGAGAGTGAGTGAGTGAGTGAGTGAGTGAGTGAGTGAGTGAGCGAGCGATTGAGTGAGTGAGTGAGATTGAGAGTGAGATGAGTGATTGGAATGAGAAAGATTAATAAGTCATAATTCCAATGTCTAACCACGGAACAATCCCCAAAAAATGATAAGAAATATTACAATGAATGAAAAGGATTACAATGAATGTAAATGAATGCAAGAACTCCTGATGCAAGCAAACAACTAAGAGACTGAAAGACTCATTACAGAGGTACAAGAAGAGGCTCTTTTTCCGCCCCAGGAGCCTTGACATCTTCGGTTCCCACTGCTTGCATGTTCCTCTCTAGTTGTGCAATTGCTTGTTTAGCTCGAAGGGAGCTTGCAACGGTGGGCATATGCAACTTGTTTGTTTGCTTAGTTTTAATCATAATTGGCTGAGAGAATATACTCTAGACACATGCAAATGAGTTTGTGTGTGTGTGTGCATGTGTGTGTCCATGTGTGTGTGTGTGTTTGTGTGTTAGTGTTAGTGTGTGTGTTTGTGTTTGTGTGTTAGTGTTAGTGTATGTGTATTAGTGTATGTACTTTTACAGTGTCCAAAAAGCAAAAAAAGAAATTCACTCAATACCCCAACGAACTAACCCGCGCGAGGTTAATTAACGCCGGTCCTAGCAGAAGCAAGTCCAAATTGAAATCTCAGCCATTAAAAGCACAAGTTTACCTATCTCTACCGTCGAAGTGAATCCGTAAAAGCCAAAGTGCAGCAAATGAAAACGTGTATCTAAATGCCATGTTTTATCATAGGAACCGACGGACTGGAGGGAATATACGCGGCGCGAGTGATTTCGTGTAATGGGTATAGACTTGGATACCTGCATGAATGCCTAACTAATCGGATGGGATTCCCTGAAGAGAGAGGATTGCGACCAGGCTAATTGCGACAGAGATTTTGACTGCAATGAAATGCTGCAATGATATGTATATGTGTATGTATATATATGTATATATATATATATATATATATAATATATATATATATATATATATATATATATTTGGTGTGTGTTGTGTGAGTGTGTGTGTGTGTGTGTGGTGTGTTATATATATATATATATATATATATAATATATAGTATATATATATAATATATATATTATATATATATTATATATATGTACATGTATATGTATATATATATATATATATATATATATATATATATATATATAATATATATATAATATATATGTATATATATATATATATATATATATATATATATATATAAATATATATTTATATATATACATATGTATATGCATATAATATATATATATATATCTATATATATATATATATATATATATATATATATATATATGTATATATATATATATATATATATATATATATATAATATATATATATATATATATATCTTGAAGTTAGTCTGTGTGTGTTGTGTGTGTGTGTGTGTGCGTGTTAGTCTGTGTGTTAGTGTGTGCGTGAGTGTGTGTGTGTGTGTGTGTGTGTGTTAGTCTGTGTGTGTTAGTGTGTGCGTGAGTGTATGTGTGTGTTGCCATGGTGACACATTGTAAAAGGTCAAGGGAAGCAATGTCAAAAGCAAAGGTTGTAAAACTCTCACTTGCGTATTGATTACAAGTTAAAGAGGAGATGATGGGGACAAGACATTCTGCAACGTGAGATTAAATGCAACGATCGATGGAGTAACGGGTCCTAGAGGGATGCTTGCAACTTTAGGGAGTCGAAGGGCATACCTGATCTGGAAAAGTTGTAAGCCAGAAATGGTTATATTTATTAAGAAATTGTTTTATCTAAGAGGACAATTTTTTTTCAGTTTCATTATGTAGTATGTTCGAGTGGATGTTTTGTTATGGATCTGTTGGATTTTATATGTTCATAGGGAATGTTAACCATCCTTTATTCATAGTTACATTTAATCAAAATAACGTCTCCTCAGACTTTTTTTTTTTTTTTTTTTTGTCGTTCTTGAGTGTCTGTGAAGGTGACGTCTTTTTTGTCTGGAGTGAGACTTTCAAAAAGGAAAGAAAGAAAAAAAAAGTTATTTTGGAAATGTCACATCATTTTCACATTATTACGTTGTTATTTTTTAAGATAAAAATGATGAAAGGTAATTTCTAGTTGTGAACATAAAATAGTCCCGATCATAAGACATTATATGTTTATGTTCTTCAGTCATAATTGAAAATTTCTTTTTTTCTTTTTTTTTTTTTACCTAAACTCTCTCTCTCTCTCTCTCTCTCTCTCTCTCTCTCTCTCTCTCTCTCTCTCTCTCTCTCTCTCTCTCTCTCTCTCTCTATCTATCTATCTATCTCTCTCACACACACACACACAAATGCATGGCTCTGGCTGTGCTACTAAACATATATGTAATAAAGCGAAAGCTCTTCTTGTGTAACTTACACCCTTGGAATGACTTGGGTAATTTAATTAAAATGTATCTTCCTGTTTTAAGCAATAATCCATAATTAGAATAAAAAAAATCTTAGTTATTTAAAAAGAGTGACGATAAGCCACTTTTTCCGAAGGAAGTTTAATTCAATAATATGCGTATTGTCATTTACCATGACAGCATGTTATCAGCTACACTTTCCTTTCACTTAGAGACAAAGAACAAGTTGATACACTCGAACACTCGTCACTAGCCAATATTTTAAGATACAGCTGTTTAACATATTCAAAATAGGATAGGTACTTATGTTGTAACACTGAAAATCATCTTACTACTCAAAAACATGTAAGTTTATATGAAGTAATGAAGTCAGATAACCCGAAGATAGGCTACATAACACACGCGAAAGTATTTTTTTTTTCTTTCTTTCTTTCTTTTTCTTCTTTCTTTTATTGTCATACCTTTATCGCTCTGCAAATGAACTAATAGTAATAGATGAACGGTTGTAGTAGATAGATATTTAGAGATATGAAGAAAAAAAATCTATACGACGATTTATGTTTATCCCTGACTCCAATGACCATAGGAAACTTTTCATGAATTTTGAATTGCAT
>NW_028234404.1:208126-210626 GCF_977035675.1 Penaeus japonicus
TGTACGTTAGTTTGATTTCTTATCATCTAATATCAGCTGAGTGCTCTGAATTGTGAATTACATTTGTATTAGAATTAAACTTTGGAAATATGTACACCATAGATGTCTGTGTATATGTACACAATGTACATTTATGTGTGGATTCAATTTAGAAGAAACAATCATTCCTAAATCTAATTTTATCTGTCACAATAGGAATGATTATTAAGTGTATATCAAGCTAGCTTTAGAAATCAGAACGGTAATATAACGACATTGCGGTAAAATATTAGAATGGTTACAAAGAAGATTCGAAACTGATTTAGTTATTGATTTCTGATAACGAAAATAGTTTCTGTCTGATAACATCCCATTTCATTTTTGGAATCAAATTTCCGAAGTGGAAAAAAATCACAGATTCATTCTAATAACAATAATGCCACTAGTAGTAATAATGACTACATTGCTGATAATAATGAGAATAGTGATAGTAGTAGTGATGATAATTATTTTTATTATTAATATCATTGTTATCATTATTATTTTTATGATTATCATTACTATCATGAACAAAATTATTCCTTTTGTTAATATCAATTTTACTGTTATTATCATTATTTTTATCATTATTAATATTATATCATTATCCTCTTTATACTTATTATATATTGTTAATATTATCATTATCATCATAATCATTATTACTACTAACATTATTAACATAATTATCCTCATCATTATCTTTATCGTCACCATAATTATCATCATCCTCACCAAAAACACACAGTTTAAAAAAATGCATAATTAAAGTATAAGGCACGAAAACATTATATTAAGACTAAGTATCATTAAAGGTTCTTCATTATTCACTTCTCAATATCTTATGTTATCATTTCTGGATCATTCTTAGGAAATAATCCAATGCAACATTTTTATTTGGAGTTTAATTAATTATCCACTGAGACCTCCGTTCCTAAGGGAGTAATATTGATGATGATGATTGATAATGATAATGAGGGAAACGAGAGTGGTAATGATGGTGATGTTAATGATTGTCATTATAATGATAGTAATGATAATAGCAATGAGAGTGGTGATGATTATAATAATGGTGATGGTAATGAGGATGATGTTGATGTTGACAAGTGATTTTGATGATATTAAAGTGATGATCATGATAGCAGTAATAAAGATGAGGATGATGATGATGATGATTATGGTGATGATTACAATCTTACTGAGGATAAGGATAATGGAAATAATAATGATGGTGATAATGATAATTATGATAGTAAAAATAATGCTAATAATGATAATGATAAAAGTAATGATTATGATTATGATAACAAAATGATGATGATGGTGATGATGAGGATGATATTGTTATGATGATGATTTTTATGATAATGATAACAATAACAACAACAACAACAATAATAATGAAAATAATAAAACTAATCATGGTGATAATAATGAAAATAAAATTAGCAATGATGATAATAATAAGGAGTAGAAGAAGGAGAAGCGTGATAAGAGACAACAACAATGATGATACTATCAAAATGAAATGATAATCGGCTCAACGATACACCAAACATGTAACTTAAATATACAACTAACAAGACAACTCATTTACGTAAGCTTTATCATTCGTAATTCGTTATATTCAAGAGAGCTGAGTTGTCGATATCACATGTAGGTGTAGTTTTCATGAGTGTTGTGTTGAGTCCCTTCTTTGGGTGATACTTTGAGGAGTGTTGTTAGATGAGTTTAAGATGAGTGATATTACTAAAGAAAGTGTTGCCACAAGGGATTCTCTCTCTCTCTCTTTCTCTCGTTTTCTTTCTCTATCTCTCTATCTATCTAACTCTAACTATCTCTCTGTCTCTCATTCTCTTTCTTTATCTCTCTTTCTCTCTCTTTATCTCTCTTTGTCTCTTTCTCTCATTCTCTCTCTCTCTCTCTCTCTCTCTCTCTCTCTCTCTCTCTCTCCCCCTCCTCCTTGCCGCCTCTCACGCTCGGCTCTCTCCTCGGATCCTCTCTCTCTCCACGCGCCCTCTCTCTCTCTCTCCTCTCTTTCTCTCTCTCGTCGCGTCCCTTTTAGGGTAAGAAAGGGATAAGGTTTACTTTCTTACTTTAGTTCTTTTTTTTGTTTTCTTTCAAATATCTATCATTTCCGCGGCTTTTCGCGCGTTTTTTATTTTCTTTCTCGGCCTCTTTTCAAAGCAAATTTTATGTTCGGTACTTTCTGCTAGTGAAACTAATGAAAAAGGTAGCAATCACTTAAAAAAAGGAAAAAAAAAAAAAAAAAAATCTGAACATACATGAAAATGTAATAATATTTGAAAGTCATTATGGTGCCGGGTACCACTGGAGGCGGGGGGGCAGGACGTTGGATAAAATGAAGAGCCTTCCATAATGAGGGAATCATTATCACACGGGGGCTGCTTACCTTGGGGGTGGAATATTGTTTTCTACTCTTTTTTTTTTTAATTCTGGAATATCGTTAATGGTCTCTTTA
>NW_028234404.1:216055-218555 GCF_977035675.1 Penaeus japonicus
CCTCACTCGTCCATCAACTTCCTGGTCTTGCAAGCTTTGATCCTGACTGGAAACCATCTGCCTTATTTTCCTTTGATGTTTCCGGGATGTCTGAGAAGGAAATTAAGTCTGGGATCAGACGCTAGGGTAGTTGATCGAAGATTAAAGGAGTAGGGATCGTGTGTGTAAATGAGATTTTTTTTTTCTTTTATCATTATTTTTTTTTTTTCTTGTATGTGATATGTTTAATGAATCTATGCAATTTTATTTACTGTATGCTGGTAATTCATACTTTTTGCGTATTCAGCAGTATATCGTAATACATTTATACACTGATATCTAATTTTAGAATTCGCCTGACTCTGGAGTTAAATATTGCATGCTTAAATCGTGAACAAAATTATATCAAAATAATGATTATGCAGATATATATAAGAGCAAATATTTATATATGTACACACACACACACACATATATATGTATATATATGTATATATATATATATATATATATATATATATATATGTATATATATATATATTATACTTTATATTTGTTATATTATATATTATATATATATATATAAAAAAATATATATATATATATTTGTGATATATATACATATATATATATATTAATATATATATATATACAATATAAATATATACTAATACCATATATATTTATATATATATATACATATATATTTAGTATATATATATATATATTGATAATATATATATATATAGTTGTCGTATGTGTGTTGTGTGTGTGGTGTATGTGTGTTTAGTGTGTGTGTGTGATTGTGTGTGTGGTATTGTGTTTGTATGTATATTGTTTGTGTGTATGTGTGTGTGTTGTATGTGTATGTATATATATATATATATATATATATATATATATAAATTATTAAATTATATATATATATATTAATATTTATATATATAAATATAAATTTATATACATATATATATAGATATAGATATAAAATATATTCATATATATATACTTATATCATAATTACATACACAAACACACACACACACGCACACAATATTCTATATATATATATATATATATATATATATATATATATATATATATTTATTTAATATATATATATATATTTATATATTGTGTATATATATATATATATATATATATATATATAATTATATATCATATATATACATATATATATGTGTGTACGTGTTGTGTGTGTGTGTGTTTGTGCTTGTGTGTCGTGTGACGTGAGTGTATGTGATATATATATACATACATATATATATATATATATATATATATATATATATATATATATATATATATATATAAAATGATGAATGTTATTTATATAAATGCAGGCTGAAAAAAAGCAAAACGTCCATACCTCTTTGTCTCAAAATGCGTCTATTCATTAATGAATCCCACTGACATGAGTCACGTGTTGTCATTTCTAAAATAATTCGAGTCTTGGGCATCAGTCTCTGCAACTAGCTAACTATGTGATCAAAGAATCAAAGTTGATGGGACAAAAAATCTCTAAAATAATTAGATGTAAGTTTAGATTTAAGTTTAGAATTGCCTCAAGACATATACACTGATAAGTAAATTGACAGATGTATAGGCACGTATAGATGCAAACAAAACATACGCATACACACAAGCAAACACACACGCAGAAACAAATACACACACAGGCACACACACGCAGAAACAAGTAAACACACAGATACACACACGCAGAAACAAATACACACACAGGCACACACACGCAGAAAGAAATACACACACAGGCACACACACGCAGAAACAAATACACACACAGGCACACACACTCAGAAACAAATACACACACAGGCACACTCATGCAGAAAAAAATACACACACAGGCACACACACGCAGAAACAAATACACACACAGGCACACTCATGCAGAAAAAAATACACACACAGGCACACACACGCAGAAACAAATACACACACAGGCACACACACGCAGAAACATATACACACACGCAGAAACAAATACACACATAAGCACACACACACAGCAACAAATACACACACAGGCACACACACACAGAAACAAAAACACACACAGGCAGAAACACACACACACACACAGGCACAGACAAGCACAGGTTCCTTTCACTGGAGTCAACTGCATTCAGCTCAAGTAGCACGCCAGTCGCCAAGCACCAAATATCTTGACAGTGTGGTGGATGGAAAAACAGTTTTTTTATACTGTAGTGTTGGGGCCAACGTATGATTGCGCAACAAAACGTAGAGCCGGCTGCTTCGGCTGCAATATTGAAGAGATTGTCCAGTGCTTCAACATTGATCTGTTGGTTCTCCGTTTCGTCCGGAGAGGAGACAAACATGTGCATACCCCTAACACCCCCCCTCCTCCCTTCTCTACACGCCCCCGCACTCACACGCACATGGAAAGATGTCTCTGTTCTTGTTAAATCAGTAATACAATAACAACATCAATGATAATGGTTATTATCTTATTATT
>NW_028234404.1:223555-226055 GCF_977035675.1 Penaeus japonicus
TGTAAGTATATATGCATGCATGTATGTATGTATGTGTGTGTGCGTGTGTATGTGTGTTTATATACAAAAGTCTGTGTTCACATGTGGGTGGATGTTTATGTGTGTCTTTCTCTCTCCGCTCACCAATCTGTACCGGATCTAACGGGAGGCGGTGCTGATAAGTCGACTGGAAAAACCCGCTGCACAGGGAGGCCCTCAATATCCCTGAATTACGGGAACGATCACGGCCTGGCCATGAGCACAAAACGTTGCTTATTCGTTGCAGTTCTTTCCTTGCAATCTTTTAATGTTCCCTTGATTTAATTTAATCTGTTGGAATTTATAATAGTTGTCTTGGGAATTGTAAATGATGAATGTATTGATCCACGGAAGGAAAATTGAAATTGAAGAAACGAAATGTTTGATATATGAACTAAGAAATATTTTGGGAGTCATTAAAGGGGAGAGCTTTCATTTGCATATATTAATAAGGGAATATTGGTGTATTATTTACAGTATTGATATTCCTCGTGTAATAAGAAACGCTAAAAGAGAGAGAGAGAAAAAAAAAGTTTTAATCTAACTTCGATGATTGCGAACCTGATGATTCACCCACGTACACGCACACGCGCACGCACACGCACACTCACACGCACACGCACACGCACACGCACACGCACACGCACACGCACACGCACACGCACACGCACACGCACACGCACACGCACACGCACACGCACACGCACACGCACACACTCACACTCACACTCACACTCACACACACACACACACTCACACACACACACACAGAGAGAGAGAGAGAGAGAGAGAGTCTGTGAAACACAAAGAGACAGACTATCACACAAAATAGAAAGAGGAAAGCAATGTATATTTACAGAAAAATTAAGACCAAAAACAAACAAACAAGCAGAACAAAGGAACGAACAAAGACAAAGAAATAATATAAAGCGAAAGGGAGAGAGAGAGATATAGAATTCCAGAAAAAAATCTTTCCACTTTGACTCACCTTCTAGTTACTCACCTTTAAGATATGCCATCTTACTTTTTTTTCTTTATCAATACGACCTTTTTTTTTTTTTTTTTTTTTTTGTCTTAGAGAAAGCTTGGTTCGGTTTCATTGACTGAAAACTTTAGAGGAGGAAATGTCCTGTGATTTCACAAATTGAGAACTGAAGGCAAAAGTCTAATCAAATGATACGAAAGTTGATTAGCATATACCATATAGTTATATATAAATGTACATAAACAGACTAACAGAACCATACTAATACTATTTAAACTTGAAATCGTTTTAAGCTTAGCAAAATATGATCAATATAACGAATCCAAGATAAACTTCATATTTCCCTTTCCTTTTCTTTCCAAAGTTAATAATACTCACTTTCTTCATCGTATCAAATTCACGAATTTCGCTCACCAGGAGAGAGTGATAGAGACACTTATATACCACTTTGCTACTTCACGTGGAACAGATGTGGCCTTCTGTCCCGCAACTCTTTCGCTAAAGTGTTTACTATTCCATATAAGGGAGAACTAGAGTATGTTCGTAATGTTTCATTGTTGTCATTTTTGTTATTAATGTTATGATTATTATTTTCATCTTTATTGTTATTATCATCAACGTCGTCATTATCATCGATTTTAATATTGTTGTTATTATCATTGTTACTATTATTATCATCATTATTATTATTATCATCATTATTATCATCATCAACATTATTATCGTCATTATTATCATCATTGTTATTATCATCATCATCATTATTAACATCATTATTATTATTATCATCATCATTATTATCATTATTATCATCATTATTATTAACATCATTATCATTATCATCATCATTTTTGTCATTATTATTATTATCATCATCACTATTATCATCATTATTATCATCATCATCATTATTATCATCATCATTATTATTATCATTATCATCAATATTATCATCATTATTATCATCATCATCATTATTATCATCATTATTATCATCATTATTATTATTATTATCATCATTATTAGCATCATTATTATTATCATCATCATCATTATTATTGTTGTTGTTGTTAACATTATCATGACTTTTATCTGCATTGATATTATCATTATAATTATCATTGTTATTATTATCAGTAGTAGTTGTTGTAGCAGTGATCGTAGTAGTAGTATTATTACTATTATTATCATTGTAATTTTTATCAATATGATTATAATCACAATTATCGTTATTAACTTTATCAGTATTATTATCGCTATCATTATCAGTATTACCATTATTATCATCATTGCTTTTAGTATCATCATCATCTCTATGATAACAATAATGATAATAATAAGCATGATTATTTTTATTATTATTGTTGTTGTCGTTATTTTGCTGTTTTGTTATTACATTGTCGTTTTAGTTACCAATATAAATAATATCTTTATAATACAATATTATTAATAATTACAATAGTTATGATCGGAGTTATTGGTGTTTTGTTATTGATG
>NW_028234404.1:241055-243555 GCF_977035675.1 Penaeus japonicus
CGCTAACAAGATGCGTCTTCGGCAAAATAGCCGCTAACATAGCATCTAAACATTCCGCTACCTATGCAGACTTGCGTCTAAACATTCCAAAACATATGCGTCCGCGTCTAAATAAGCCCTAACAATGCGTCGAAACATGCCGCTAACATATCGTCTGCGTCTAAATTATTCGCGAACATATGCGGCTAAACATCGGCCCAAAAACATTATGCTCGTCGGCTAAAACGAGGCCACTAACATTATGATCTTTGCCCTAAAGATTCGCTAACAATAAGCGTCCTAAAACAGCCAAAAACAGAATGCCTCTTGCGTCCTAAATATTCCCGCTAACAGATGTGTACCTCGGCGTCGAATTTTTCGCAACAACATAGCGTCTTGCACCTAAATTTGCCCGATAACAAGGCGTCTTGCTCTAAATATTTCCGCGTAACATATCGTCTTGCCGCCTAAATAGGCCGCGAAACACTAAGGGACTGCAAAAACATTCCGCTAACATTGCGTGTTTGTCGAAATATTCCGCTTAACAATACGGCTCCCGCGTCTAAATAGTCCTCTCGATACATGATGCGTCTAAACAATTCCACGAACATATGCGTCTCGCGTCGAAATAGTCAACTAACATAAATGCGTCTAAACAGGCGCTAACATACGTCATTCGTCTAAATATTTCCGCTAAAACATATGCATCTCGCGTCTAAATATCTCTTAACATATGCGTCCTAAACATTCCAAAAACATTTGCGGCTTGGGGCTCTAAAATATTCCATACAACAACATGCGTCGACTAAACATTCCCAAAAACAGATGCGTCCGCGTTAAACATGCCGCGAACATATGCGTCTGCGTCTAAATATGCCGCTAACGAGCGTCTAAAACATTCCGCGATCTATAGGCGTCGTTTTGCGTCTAAATATGCCCGGGAATTGTCTAAACATAGGCGGTCGAAAATACAGTCAAAAACAGTTGCGTCTTGCGTCTAAATAGTCCGCGTACCATGCGTCCAAACATTCCAAAAACATATGCTTCTTGGACGCTAAATATGTCCCTAACATAGTGCGGCTTGCGTCCTATATATCAGTCCGCGAAACATATCAAGCTAAACCTTCCGCTAACTATGCGTGCTAAGAAAACATGCCAAAAACATATAAGTCGTGCGTCTAAATATAGTGTCCGACTAAACAAATGCGTCTCAGCGTGCTAATTATTCCATTAACAATATGCTCTATCATTTCTAAATACATATGCGGCTGGCGTCGAAATAGTCCTGCTAACAATTGCGTCGTGCGGCTAAAACAGTCCGCGAACAGATGCATCTAAACCCGTCCGCTAACAGAGGCTCTAAACATTCCTTAACAGATGAGCTGGCGTCAGAAAGAGGCCGCTAACATATGCCGTCTCGCGTCTAAATAGCCACGTACTGATGAGCGGCTAAACATCCGCTATCAGATGCGTCTCCGGCTAAATATTCCCTAACAAGGCGTCCAAACATTCCAAAAAAACCATGCGTCATCTCGAAAAGTTTTCCGCTAACAAAGGCGTCTAGCGCTCTAAATATGTCCTAACATATAAAGTGATGGCGTCTCCTCGCGGCTAAAATTATGCATCCGCTATACTGATGATCTTGCTCTAGATACTTGCCGCTAACATTTGCTCTTGCCGGCTAAATAATAGTCCGCTAACAGTTGCGCTAAACATCCAAAAACATAGGCGGCTTGCGTCTAAAAATTATGCCGCTAACCATAACGTCTACAATATGTTCGCTAACAATAGGCGTCTAATGATTCCGCGAACATATGCGTCGTGCGTCTAAATAGTTCCGCTACAACATATCGGCTGCTCTATAGATATCCCTAACATATGCGTCTCCGCGTCGAAATATTCCCGAACATATGCGTCTCGCTCTAAATATTTATTTGCCGCGAACTAGGAGGCTTAGCTCTAATCTTCAGCGAGATACTTATGCGTCTTGCTCTAAAGATTCCGCCTAACACATGCTCCTAAACATTCCAAAAACATATGGAGTCTTGCGTCCTAAATATTCCGCTAACAGATGCGTCTTGCGTCTAAATATTGCCGCTAACATACCGCTACGTCTTAATAGGCCGCTAACATAGCGTCTAAACTGGCGCTAACATTTGCGGGTCTTGCGTGCAAAATAGTCCGCTAACATATGCGTCGAAACATAGTCCAAAAACAGATGCTTCTGCACTCTAAATATGCCCTAACAGATGCGTCGAAACATTCCGCTAACATATCTCTTGCTCGAAAGATTCCGCGAACATATTTGCGTCTAAACATTTCCGCTACCATATGCTCCGCGTGCTAAATCTTCCGCTAACATATGCGTCTAAACATTCCGCTACCAGATGCGTCTCGGCGTCTAAATATGCCTATCATTTGCGTCTTGCCGTCTAAATATTCCGCTAACATATGCGTCTTCTTAACCCCCCCCCCCCCCTTGCGTCTTAATATATCCGCTAACCATATGCGTCTAAATATT
>NW_028234404.1:261055-268555 GCF_977035675.1 Penaeus japonicus
TTTAATTTTCCAAAGTTCAATCTAAGATCATAGATAATATCCGTGGGTGAGTCATGCGGAGGGCGTGATAGCAACAAGTCTATTCGGCATATTTGAAGCTGACAAATTGGCAAGTATAAAAAATGCATGGCTATGTAAGACTATTTCCGGCAGGGGTATGAAATGGAGCAAATAACAAAGTTTATTGTAATTTCTAGCAAATTTTGGGATTTGGCCTACATCCCCCCCCTTCCTTTTCTCTCTCTCTCTCTCTCTCTCTCTCTCTCTCTCTCTGTCTCTCTCTGTCTCTCTCTCTCTCTCTCTCTCTCTCTTCTCTTTTCTCACTTGGAATGGGAAATACACGATGGAGAACTTAAATTAAAAGTACATTTACACAAATTAAAGAACGAAAACAAAACATGAGTGGAAACGAAATTACTGACCATATCTAACGTCTGTATACAGAGGAGAAGCAGGCATTATATATTTATATATATAGTCATATAATATATAGATAATATATATATATATTATATATATATATATATATATTGATGTGTGTTTGAGGTGTACTGTGTGTGTGTTTGTGTGTGTGTGTGTTTGTGTGTGTGTGTGTGTGTGTGTGTGTGTGTGTGTGTGTGTGTGTGTGTGTGTGTGTGTGTGAGCGTGCGCGCGTGTGTGTGTTGCTTTTCCTCTGAACATGGTATTAGTATTAGTTAATAATAATAAATAAGCTATCTTTTATCAGCACATTTCAACTCTATTCACTAGTATTTGAATATATTAAGCAAATCTTTATTTTTCTTTGATCTTAAAAAAAAATGTGTATTGACACAGAAAACACGAAAAGCCATCACGTTGTCTCGCTGAGAGCAGAACATTCCATCTGGTTTATTTGTTTTGTTTTGATTTTCATTCTGAGTGTGTATTTGCTTCCTTTGATTCACGTTCCTTTGAAGTTTCACACATTAGCGTTTTCTTCCCTCCGTAGAATTAAGTTTATCATCCAGTATCTTTAAAACATCTCATAAATTGCCATAGATAAAGAATGAATAAGCAGAGGAACACAAACACATTGATTCTAACAATGCATAGACCTCCATCTAATTCACGGCACACATATGTGCTGAAATCATCTAACATCCATGAGATTCATTTCCCTCCTAGGGTTATGTAGACTTTACGCAAAAGTCCTTGGAACATAAGTACATAACATAATCAAAGTAAGGACCTCGCAAAATTCCCCCATGTGGGAAGGAGGGAGGGAGTAGGTTTACAGAAGCAGTTTCTTACTTTAGGGTTTATTTTCGTTAGCTTTAGTAATGGACGCTTCTTACAGGCGGTCTTGGGGAGTCAAAATGAGGAACAGGTGGGATATGAATTATGAAGAAAGTGGATGAGAGAAAGGGAAGTAAAAGGGAGGAGGTTAAGAGGAAGATGGGATATCAATAGTAGGTGAAGAAAAATGAAGAAGGGGATGATAATGTTGATATTATCGTTACAAAAAATTATATACCCGGGCTGACCTCAAAGATGTATCATCCAGGGAATGACAACGTGGTTAAGTGTCAAGTAAGCGCCTACAGGTACATATTCGATATAGAACAAGGTTGAGACCGTGCTTAATACATTTGCTAAAACAGGAAATGTCTGCCGAGGGGAGGGATAACTTGCGCCTTTACTTTTATATTAGCGCAGTGACATTAGCCTGTGTAAATATATAGAAATTATTGAGAATAAAAAATTATGATATAATTATATATATATATATATATTTTTATATATATATGTATATATGTTATATATATATATATATATATATATATTATAATAATATTATATATATATATATATATATATATGATATATATATATGGCTAATTGTTCCTGACGGGATGTATCGATGTACACAAAACAAATCGTCATTTGTTTAATACAAATACATTACATATATGATATAGTATATATATATATCTATATATATATATATATATAACAATATATTTTATAATCATATATATATAGCTGTAGATAGTTGAGCAACATATATATATAACATATATATACATATGTATGTATATATATATATATCTTATATATACTCATTAATATATATTTATTTAAGTGATGATATCATCATGGTACTATAGATTTAATACTATCGCGAGATAGCGGTATTACTATTTATATATACTATATTATTTATTATAATACATATATATATGTGTGTAGTGTGTGTGTTCATGTATCTTATGTATGCATAATGTATGTGTGTCTGTTGCCTTTTGTTTCATACAAATAACGAGTTGTTTGTTACAATAAATCCCGCCAGGAACAATTAGCATCAAATTTTCGGTTCATAAGGCATAACTGGCTACACTATTTACTACGCGAGCAAACGTAATGAATACATTTACCATCAATTCAACAAACTGAATCGGAACGAAATATCACAGCGTTCTTATTATGACTATAAAATAATTCTCAAATTTCGCATTTACTGAATATCTTTATTCGTATATTTCAACACCACAACACACACAGATAGACAAAAAGTGTATAAATATATCATATTAACATATATACATTGTGTGTGTGTGTTTATTAATATATATATTAAAGTACCTATATATATATATATATCTATATTATATATTACAAATTATATTACATAATATACATGTGGTGATGTGTTATATATATTAGCGCAAATTATATTACTATATACATGTGTGTGTAGTTTATATATATATATATATATATATATATATATATATATAATATATATATATATATATAAAATATTACAAATTATATTGTAACATATTTCATGTGTGTGGTGTGTTTATATATATGCATATATATATGTATTATTATATAATATATATATATATATATATATATAATATATTGATATATATATATATCTATCCAAAATTATATTACATAATATACTGTGTGGTGTGTGTTTATATATATGCATATATATGTGTAATATATATCATTATATATAATATATTTATTATATATATATATATATATATTTAATAAAATATTAATATATATAAATATTAATATATATATATATATATATCATAATATATATAATATAAATTATATATATATATCATATATATAATATTCACACTTTGCACACACACTCTCACAAATATATATACATAAACCTATAATTTAGGTTGTTTATATCTGTTACATATTCACATAAACATCTTACATATTTATTATGTACAATATTAAGGGCTATTTAGCATTCCATTTGTATAAATATTATGTTATAATACTGAAAGTACAAACACTCTACCGTGTGATACAATAAGAGAAAAATCATCCGATTGGTAAACAAATAGAGTACCTTGGAAAATTGGGATAATTATCGAATTTTGAAATATTTTCGTATTTTTTTTTCTGGTCATTATAGTTTATTATATTTGTGTTTGTGTGTATGTGCGGATGTTGTGAGTGTGTCTACGTATTATTTTGTAAGTATATGTGCCAGGAAAAATATAATAAATAATATATAAACTAATATTAATAGCTTTTTTATAGGACCTAATCAACTATTTTTGATAAATGAGCAAGGCACAGGAAGCTTTATTCTTGGAAAGCTACTTACATGTGTTTAACTATGAATTGGATGTATAGTAAAAGAATGCTTCCCATTATTTTATTAACAAGAATGTGTGTTATTCAGAATTATTCTTCATCCATTTGTTTTTATACGCACGAGCACAATTCCCCCACGTCAAAACAATTCTACACTGGCACAACATACAAACTCATAAACTAAGGCACTCAACAAAATCGCGAACTCACCGACATGGCGCGTTCAGAGTGCTAGGGGCAATATCCGGTACACACTACATGTTCATAAATTATGGAGCTTCTCTTCCAATTCGTACACACACACACACACACACACTTTGATTATTGGATTATAAACTGCTAGAAATGATAGTAAGGAAACAGTCAGTCGAACTACTTGAAAACAATATATTATCAAAAAAGCAATTTGGATTCAGCTAAGGGTGGTCATGTATAAGAAATCTGCTTTGATTTTATGACATAGTCTCTGGCATACTGCAACAGAGAGTCGGATCGGTAGATTGTATATATTGAGACTTCGGGAAGACTTGACAAGGCGTTACATAAATATTTTTTTGGGAATAGTTTCATCCACTCCAGATGAGGACAGTAGAGGGAAACACTTCACACGGAGACAAGTAGCGGAGTTCCCCAAGGATCAGTCTTGGCACCGAATATGTTTATCATTTCCATCAATGATTCGGGCTCAACCATCCAGACCTCAGGTAGCTATCTGAATATGTTTTACTAAACAAAGCAAAGAAACAAAGAAGGATGATGATGAAAAATCATACCTAACGTGGCCCGTCAGATCGAGCTCGCGTTTCCAAGCTCGTGAGGTTCCACTGACGGTTGGGCACCACGGTGGGTAAAAACCAAGCTCAGACTTAGAATCAACACTCGTTGGCACATACCCTCAAATCAGCACTAGTTCACACAGGCCGGGCTTGCCAATGAGCCATAGCCCGGACGAAGCATCTGCTCTGCAAAACTTATTCTTTTTTCTTTTCTTTATTGCGTTATCGTTATATCATGCCAGGGGGGTACACTCAAAACTTTTCTTATGTTGAATCATAACTGGAAAATGGAATTCAACATTAGTATATGCCATGTGACCAGGTTCGGGGAAAGCAAAAATCGACCACTGTACCAATACAAGTTAGAAGATTCGGTATTAGACTCTGTGGATAAACAAAAGACAACTAGAATAATTGCAAAATTACCGACTTAAATCTCAGACGACTCGCATAAATGAAAAGGACTCAGACAAATGTTGGACCCTGGTCGTAAACATGAAGAGGTGGTTCCTCATGTATGTGCGAGCGGAAGATATGGTAAAAAAGACAAAAAAAAAAAATAAATAAATAAAATAATTTGTGGACCAACTAAAGGACATAAGTATATAAAGCTAAAAAAACAGCTACAAGATTGGTAGCATGCATGCACAAGCCATATGTAATAATGTAATATATATATAATCATATATATATATTATATATAATATATATTAGAATAGCGTAATATATATATATATATATTCATATATAATATATATATGTGTGTGTAGTGTGTATTCGTAGCATGTATGTGTATGAGTCTATATATCTATACTAATATATATTTAATATATATATATATATATATATATATTTACTACTATTATATTAATATATCATATATACTTTGTATGTATGATCATGGATGTATTAAATATATATAATTTTAATTTTTATATATTATAATATATATATAATATATTATAGTATATATATTTATATCATTGTTTGCCTAGATTAGAGTGCTAAATCCTGCAAAATAATGCTTGGTTTTGGCACAAAAAGAGCCTCAATATTGGGCTGCTGAAGTCTAATGAAAATAGGTAGAAACTCAGGTTACAAATATTTAGAAAAGAAAGAAAATAAAAACATTTCCCAGTTACTAGTAATATAGTACTTATATTTCTAAGCCTAAACCAGCCTTCATCTTTAAGCTTTCTTGGCACTGACATTACACTGGCCTCCACACCATAATCATACCATCTAGCTGGTCATAAGTGACAAGGAAATAACAAAAGCGCACATAATAATCACGGCGTTAAATCTAAGCAAACCAAGTTAGAACTAACCACCTTTCTTCCTAAATATATTATTTTCGGAAATACAGGAAGTATGACACAAATTTCAGAGTAGAAACTACGCGACTGATTTTGGTAGCAATTGCCCGATACTCATTTTGCAGAGTTTTATCGGCATTACTGTCAACTTGCGTTGAAGGCCACAAGGCAATCTATAATGAAAATATAAAACCCTCTGGCGTTGTTAATTTCACATTCAGGATCATGTGTCCAATAAAGAGAATGTATAGAGTGGAGGGTAGAGAATGAATATGTATAGTATATGTGAACAAACCTCGTTATCCACGTGGGAGTGTAGGTTTGTTTATCTTTTTTTTTTTTTGTTTTTTTCAAAAATTATCAATGTATTAACAAATTGTTTAACTGCAATACTATCCTCGAAGCAATCACATAAGAAAACAACATTGATATTAAACGATGCCACTTGACAATGATACGAAACATAACGAAAAAAGATCATCAAGACAAACCTGGATTCCGTTTGATTCTAGAAGCATTTCGTTACTAGACAGCATTTCCTTCTAGAAGGCATTTTTTTCGTTCTAGAAGCATTTCGTTTAGAAGCATTTGGCTCGTTCCATTTCTGAAGCACTTTGTGTTGACTTCAATGCCGCGACTGCTAACTTCTAAACCTTGGCTTTGTTTTCAAGGAGACAAAGCAACGTCTCTCCGCCATTACTTACTGAAATTGAGTGTGTTTTAGTTATTCATTTTCAAATGAGAAGGTTACTCTTTAAGTTTCAGTTTAATGTTTTAAGGTGAAAATTAAAAAGGCAGGCTTATTATGGAAGCGTATGTGACTAGTATAATTATACAACGTAGATTGGATTTTTAGAATGTTTATTTTTCTATATGGACCTCATAGGGTTTTTTTTTTCCCTTGAACTGCTAAAATAAAAGAGGAAATGTCAGTGGTTTTAGGTCGAATCTATTTAGTGTATTGTTAAAAGGTTTTTATTAAAAACATGGTTGAAAATATCAAGAAGTTGGCCATAATAGATAGTTGTGTTTCCGTAATAATCCAAATAAACATTACTAACTATTTATTTTCTCTAAACATGTTTTATTGGTATCCATTTAGCTGTGAAGCTAATACTAAAATATAATGGGGATCCTTTAAACGTAATTGGAATCATTTAAATGTTAAAGGGTCACATAACCCTCTCTCTCCTCTCTCTCTCTCCCTCCATCCTCTCTCCCTCCATCCTCTCCTCCCTCTCTCTCTCTCTCACCTCTCTTCTATCATCTCTCTTCTCTTCTCTCTCTCTCCTCATCTTCTCAACTCTCTCTCTCTTCTTTCTTCTTTCTCTTCTCTCTTTCTCTCTCATTTTCCCCTCTTTCTCTCCTCCCTCCCTCTCTCTCCTCTCTCCTCTCTCTCTACTCTCTCTCTCTCTCTTAAATCATCTCTCTCTCTCTCTCTCTCTCTCTCTCTCTCTCTACTCTCTCTCTCTACTCTCCTCTCCCTCTCCCCCCCCCCACCTCTCTCTCTCTCATCTCTCTCTATCTCTCTCATCTTTCCCCTACTTCCTCTCTCGCATTCTTCTCTTTCATCTTCTACTTCTCCCCCCTCTTCTCTCTCCTCTTTCTCTCTCTTTCTATCTCCTCTCACAATCTCATCTCAATCATCTTTCTCTCTCTCTCTGTCTCTGTCTCTGCGCTCTCAATCCTCTCATTCTCCTCCTCCTCCTCTTCCAACCTGGTGAATCGTTACAAAAAACGAAAATATACATTTTATTTTACGCAACAGTGCCAAAGCCATTGTGATCGGTGTTCGCTCGACGATT
>NW_028234404.1:271055-276055 GCF_977035675.1 Penaeus japonicus
ATATATATATGTATATATGTGTGTATGTATGAATATGTATGTGTGCGTAGGTGTGTGTGTGTGTGTGTGTGTGTGTACATAAATATGTATTTGTATTCATATACATATATATATATATATATATATATATATATATATATGTATATATATATATATATATATATATATATACATATATATATATTATATATATATATCTACTATATATATATATGATATACATACATACATATATATATATATATATATATATATATATATGTGTATATGTGTATGTGTGTATGCAAGGATTTGGATAGATGAACAACATATTTTTCTTTATATTATTATAGGGTTTCTTTTACCTATCATTTATCTTATGATTGGGTTTCTTTTACTATCATTTATCTTATGATTAGCTGAATTGTAATGCTTTAGCAAAAACTCCTCTGGTTCTGCGTATGCGCGGTGGTATACTACTACCCCCCACCCCCCACCTCACTGGACTAGATAGTCCCCTTTGGCACAGCTCTTGCTCGTATGAGTACTGGGTACACCTTCTCGTGAGTTTTGAATATTTTTTTTTATACATTTTACATAAGTATCTGTTGTGTGAATCAACGGGAGGAAGGGTAATACATAATAGCAATCTATCTATTTTAGATAATCTCGTATTACAGGCTTCTTGTTCACATACATGATTAAACGGATATCTGCCGGTCGGAAGCATTGTGAGCTGACCCGAGGCAGCTTTCAGGTGGAATTATCCCATCACCTGTTGACAATTGAATTAGCAGTTTCCCCAGGAATGCAAGAACATCTTCCAAGTCCTGGAACGTATTTCATGTATACATATCTATAATTCTATATACTTTTGTCATTCTGAATTTATGTACAATATATGCTATATTTGTTAAGATAGATTTTGATTTATCCTTATATTCATGTGACTGAAGGTTATGACCCCTCCGATTCTAAGAAAACGAAACAAAAAGAAAGACGAACCGTGTACAATGGCGCAATGAGTACGATCGGAGCGCAATAAGGTCGAAAATCCTAAAAGGACTCATAAGGACTTAGAATATATATTTCTGATATGTTGTCTTTTTAAGGTATTGCTTGTGGGACGTGCTTACTATGATAAACTACCTGGTGACTGTTGAAGCCATGGTGAGTTTTTTTTGTGAACACTGATGCATGCAAACAAGGAAGATACAGGTAAGGCAAGTGATTTACTTGTGATATAGTGCAATGTACTTTTTTTTAAGTGTCGTTTTACGCTGATTCTCCTACATTACAAGTATAGTGAAGTTGTCAGTCACTTCGTGATTAGTTGCGTTGCAGGTCCGCTAAGTGTACTATTGCCTGGCGGTACCACGTAACTTGGCGCCGGCTATGTAATGCTGCGCTGATAGCTGTAAGACGTGTATGCCATGTGGAACGAGTTTTCCTTTTGGTACGCTAATGCCCACGCCTTGATAGTGTATGCCCGTGTTATAAATTTATCCGGGGTCAGTTATTTTTGTTAATGTGCTTGGGCTAAGTCACTTGTGTAATTGTTTAATTGTGCTATACTTTCTTAGTTACTTATGTAACTGATCGTCTAATTGTGTGCTATACTTTCGTAACTACGGGTGTGTTATTGGTGCACTGTTGTACGTGACAGTGAATTCGTGTTGTGTAGCGAAAATGACGAGTTACATCGTAGATATAATGAAAGAGGATCAGGTCTTAGGCATGAATCCTGATCAGGTGTCACAACTGATACAAGAAAAACAGAAATCTTCTAAAGAAAAAGCTGATAGGGAAGAACGCGCGCCTGAGCGTGAACTTAAGAAATGTCAAATGCAAGCAGAAGAGGCCGATAAACAACGCGAACATGAAAAAGCCATGGCTGAATTACGACTCCAGAATACCATTGAAAGTAATGAGGAGTCCGTCCATGGTGACACTAGTGCTTCGTTACAGTTTTATGAAGGGTAAAAGTTGCCGACTTTTAACGATGGGCAAGATGACATAGTTATTTACAACGTTCTGAAAGATTTCCAAAGTTACACAAGTGGAATAACTGATTATCACGTATATTTAGATTCACTTCTTAGAGGTCATGCTCTTTAGGTTTACGTATCGCTGCCATATGATACTGTGGGTAATTATGGTAAACTGAAAGACGCCTTACTAAGAGCCTATTCAGTAGACGCCGATATGTATAGACGGAAATTTCGTGAGCGCAAATGTCGAAAGTTATGTCCAATTGGTTGCTCGAATGGAAAAATATTGAGATCGATGGATTTCCCTGAGTAATATCACTAAAGATTTCAATTCATTGTTTGTTTTTTTGATAGGAGAGCAGCTTTTAAGCAATTGTAATTCGGATATGAGAATCTTTTTGAAGGAACGTTAGTTTGAGACTGCAGTAGAGATGGCTGAATCGGCTGACAGATTTCGTAGTGATCATTTGTATCGCGGTAAGAAGACTAATCAATCTCACTATTTAAATTTAAACCATCAGAATACAGACATTAATTCTGTGGGGATATGTCATGGGTGTGGAAAAGTTGGTCATATTAGGCCTAATTGTCCAGATAATCCGAGAAATTATAGGAACAAAAGTAAGACTGTTAAAGTAAATTTTGTGTTTGAAACAGAACTATCGCCAAATAACTGTATGTTTGACTCTAATGGTTTCATTTTCAACAAACCCGCAGAAATAATGCTAGATTCTGGATGCTCCTCCATCATTGTGAAGGATTCATTAGTTCCCTCTAAATATAAGATGGGTAAATTAGTAAAGGTGCATGACTATTTGGGTATCCCTAAGTATTTCCCTCAAGTCAGGTGTTTCATTAAAAGCAGGTTTTATACTGGTTGGACGAAGGCTATAGCTGCCCCCATTAAGTTCGCAGATGTACTGATTGGTCTTATTCCAGGTGTGCGATTGCCAACCGAACCCTGTCCTTCTGATGACCCAAACCTTCCTTCGGTTGATAAAGCTGACCTACCATCCTCAGTCCGTCCTAACCGCCCTGAAACTCTGGACACAATCCATCCGAACAATCCTGAAACTTCCTCTCCTATCCTGAACCCCACTGATGAAAATCAGGTATGTACTGCACACTCTGAAGTAAAGAAAACGGAGTCGCATTTACCTATAGTTTCGATGACCGTTCAAACTCGTGCTAGTAGTAATAATGAGACTGAAATTAAACCACTTTCTTATCCGGTTATGGAAGAGTTGGATTTGAGTAAAGATTCGTTTCTTCGCGCCCAGAATTCATGCCTTACATTAAAGGTAGTTAGAGAAAAAGTAGAGCTTGGATCAATAGAAAAGGTTAAGTCTAGATCGGTTAAGTATGAACGAATTAATGGCCTCATATACAGGGTATGTTATCAAAGTAAATTTGAGTACGAGATTGATAATAGGCAGTTAGTGTCCCTGCTGCATACAAACGTAAAGTCCTTCAGCTTGCTCATGATTCCATGACTGCTAGTCATTTTTCACACCGAAAAAAAATCGCTTAAAAATATTTGAAAACTTCTTTTAGACAGGTGCAGGAGCAGATATAAAGAGATACTGCAAATCATGTCACATCTGTCAGAAGTTATTTCCTAAGGCCCTAGTTAAAAGGTACCCATGAAAACTGTACCTATGATACAAGAACCATGTTCGAGAGTAGCTATTGATATCATAGGACCACTCTCTCCTAGCTCCGATCGGGGACATAGATATATTCTAACTCTAATTGATTATGCTACACGGCATCCCGAAGCTATTCCTCTTAAGAATATAGATACAATTACCATTGTTGAGAGCCTGGTAAACATTTTTGCTCACGTAGTCATTCCTAAGGAAATTCTACCCGATCGAGGAACTCAATTTCGATCAGACCTTATGAGTGAAGTTCATAGACTCCTGTCCATTAAAGCCATCTACTAGTTATGCCTTATCATGCTAGCTGTAATGGTATGGTTGAACGTCTCAATGGCGACCTTAAATCAATGCTGATAAAGCTATGCTCTGATCATCCACGTGATTGAGATCGTTATTTACTAGCAGTTCTCTTTGCATACAGGGAAATTCCATAATAACTCTAACTTCGGAACCTTTCCTTACTACAACGATTCTCTTAAGTTTTCACCATTTGAATTGTTATACGGGAGAACAGTAAGAGGTCCCTTGAACATTTTACACGAACTTTGGTCGAATGAACAGATTAACCATGAAATAAAAAGCACATATCAATATGTTACTGATCTGAGAGCACGTTTGGAAGAGACTGCTAAATTAGCTGCAGCTAAAGCAGAAATAAGCAGCAGAAATTATAAATACTATTATGACTTGAAATCTAAGAATAGAAAATTAGAAATTGATGACGAAGTCCTTGTTCTTTTGCCCACAGATCACAATAAATTGATAATGCAGTGGAAAGGTCCCTATACTGTAGTTGCATGTAAAGATAATGGTGTTGATTATTCTATCAAGGTTCATGGAAAGTGCAAATTATTTCATATCAACATGCTTAAAAAGTATTACAGACGAGAAAATGTATCATCTAAAGAAAACAAAGTAGTACAGATTTGTGTTGAGGATGATAACACTGAAAATCATCCAATATATTGTGAACCTACCTCTAATAATGTTAATGAAGAAGCAGAATTAAATATTTACGGAAACCTTTCATGTGAACAAGCCAGTGATATAAAATCTTTAATAAAGGATTTTGCAGATGTATTTCCTGATAATCCAGGGTATACTAAGACTATTGAACATGTAATTAAGCTAGAATCTAATGTACCGGTGAGTAAGAAGCCTTATCCTATACCCCATCATCTCTCAGATGTATTTGATAAAGAAGTAGATAGGATGCTTGAGCTGGGTATAATTGAGCCATCTTATTCATCCTATTGTTCCCCTGTTGTTCTTGTTCGTAAATCTGACAATACATGGAGATTCTGTATTGATTTCCGTGGGTTAAATGATGTAACATCTTTTGATTGTGAGCCTATGCCTACTATTGAAG
>NW_028234404.1:281055-286983 GCF_977035675.1 Penaeus japonicus
TATATATATAATATATATATATATATATATATATATATATCATATTATATATATATATAATTATGCAATATAGAAGTATATAAATGTAGTATATATAATATATATGCATATAGATAATAGTAATCTATAAAATATATTAATAGAATATATATATATATTGCTTATATATATATATATATATATAACTTATATATGTATATATATATACAATAATAAATATAATATAAATAATATAAATCATATATATATATATATATATATTATATATATATATATATATGTATTTATTATATATAATATATATATTTTATTATATGTACATAAATGGTTACAATATATTATATATAATATATATATATATATATATATGCGAAAATATCTCATATCTTATAACTATATATATTATATATTATCAATATATATATATATATATAATATATAATATGGTATGCATATAGATATAAAATATATTATACATGATATATATACTAAATATATATATATATATATATATATAATATATATATTATATATATAATATATATATTCTATATTATATATCATTAATATAAGGATGATATATGTATATATATATATATATAAGTCTTTATTTATACATATATATCATATATGGGAAAATAATATATATATATATATACTATATCAGGATATCTTACATATTATAATATAATATATATATAGGATATATAATATATAGTGTGTGTTGTTGTAGTTATGTTGTGGTGTGTGTGATGTTGAGTGTGTGTGATTTTAGTGTGTGGTGTGTGTGTGTGAGGTGTGTGTGTAAAATGTGTTGTGGTACATGACAGAGAGAGGAGAGAGGTGAGAGCGGCGTTGATGTTTGCGTGTTTGTGTGTGTATTTGTGTATGTATATGCATATATATACAGATATGCTTTAACGTATGTGTATGTGTCCTTATGAAGCTACGCCAACCAACCACAACAGTCCATTATATATAAGTTCAGCTAGTGCAAACAGACTGCTATCGGTCGTTTTCAACGTGTTCCTCAGAAGACACTCCATCGAAGGCAACATAGGCCCGCTCCTTCCATTAGGGATTAATGTTCTTTGCACATACAACCCGTCTCTCGCTCCAATAAAACGTCTTAATCAAAGTGATTATACACTAAATCCCTCGGCACAGCCTGCGGGACACCTCACAAGCCAAGCTCAGAGAGACTCATCAGAATGACGAAAGACGTCTACATGCTTTCAAAGAAACTCAAGGATTAGATGGACTAAGGACTGGAGCCTTGGGATAACGCCTGAGGTGGAAAGAGGACCAAGGAGGAAAAAAGCTATTGGTGGGTGATTTTAAACTCAGAATAAGAAATAAATGAAAACGAGGGAGTGGTGATGCACCTACTGACCCCCCCAAATTTCACTCATCATGTTCCGTCTCTGTCTCCTATTTATTTCATTGGTTATTATAGATCATCCATGTCGGTATTATTTTGTCTGTTTGCAACGAAAACGAACGAAAGTGAATCAGGACAACAAAAAGATCCGTTGCCGGGAAGGGTGGGGGGGCGGGAGGAGGGAGACCAGGAAAACACAAAAAATTAGGGGGAAGGATGGAAAGGTAAGGAGCGCGGGGAGAGAAAAGATAATGATAGGATACTTAAGAGAGAAAGCTTAAGCGGCTTCTCACCCAGCGCGCAGGACAGATATGGGAAGCCAGTCACCTAACTACGCGCGGGCCCTACCAAGCGAAGATGACATTTGGCTAACGAAGGTGAAGGAGCGCTAGAGAGGTAGTCCCTCCGGCTCCACCGTACGCAGCCCTTCGTCCGTGACTATGGTGGTGCCCTCATCTAGCCTTCGAGACTGCTGAGGGTCAGGGCGCCAGTCGGAGGCTATACCCCCCTGGCGCCCGCACCACGTTTGAGTTATCAACACTGGCCGTGACACCTCCTTCCCGGCTCGCGAGTTATTCACTCTTTGAGCTCAAGGACGTGCGTTCATGACACGGGTGCAGTCGGCAGGTGCCACGTGTCGGAAATCCGGAACCAGTGAGATGAGGGGCAAGGATTAGGATGTGTAACGCTAACATTATGTTTGGATAATGGATTGAGGATATGGGTGAAGTGTGATCACACAAGTCTATACCAATAACTCTAATTAAAAAATACATTTATCCTCCATTACAGACATTTTTAATTCCGATCTTTACAAAATAAATGTACGATTAGAAAACAAGTGAATCCCTCTTACCGTTGACCAGGCTTTCCGCGCGCAGCCATCACCTTCCTTTGAAAAAGATGAAACCGTCTCTCCGGGGCTCACAAAGGCGCACGGAAACCGGAGTATTGATATGATTAAAGTTGGGATTACGTGGAGGCCGAAGAAGAAAAGAAAAATGAAAAAGTAGTATGTTTCATTTTTTTTATTCTGTTTCAAGATTTGTAGTTCTTCAGTTTGTGAATGTGTAAATGTAAGGGTGTGTGTGTGTGTGTGTGTGTGTGTGTGTGTATATGTGTATATATAAATATATATATATATATATTGTATATAATATATATATATCTATATATATAATGTATTTATTCTATCATTATATATACATATTTATATATATATATATATATTATATATATATATATATATATCATGTATATTATATATTTATATATATATATATAAAATATATATGTATATATTATATATATATATATATTTATATCTATATTCTTATATATATACATATAAAACACATCATGTATATATATCTAAATATTATATATAAGATTATATATATATATTGATAAAAATTTTTTTTATATATATATATATATATATATACACACCGCACACCATTAAATTTTCAACATATATGTATATGCATGTCTGTATAGTATAGTCAAGCGGTTAGTTCAAAAGAAATACTATTCATTATATATATAGCTTATATATATATATATATATCTATATATATATAGTATATAATATCATATATATAAAAATAATCTATATATATAATATTAAGATATACTCTTATATATATTCTAATTATATCTTATATATATATATATATATAATCTATCTATATATATATATATATATCACGTGGTGAGTGTGTGTTAGTGTTCTCTCTCTTCTCTCACTCTCTCTCTCCCTCTCACTCTCTCTCTTCTACTCTTTCTCTCTCTCAGCTTCTCTCTTCTCTCTCTCTCTCTCTCTCCCTCTCTCTCTCTCTCTCTCTCTCTCTCTCTCTCTCACCTCTATATATATGTGTATATATAATATATATATTATATATAATATTATATATAAAATATACATATATAAGGGTATGTGTGTGTGCGTGTGTGTGGTGGGTGGGTGTTGTGTGTGTATACACACAGGACCACACACACCAACACACACACACACACACACACACACCAACAGACACACACACACCAACAGACACACACACACACACCAACACACCCACACACACACACACACACATATATTATATATATATATATTTATATTATATAGATATAATATATATTTATATAGATCTATATATATATAATATATTGGTATGGTTATATATGTATGTATATATATATATATATATACTATATACTATATAGATATATATGTATATATATATAATATATTATATAGATATGATATTATATATATGTGATCGTAATGAGTATGGATGTATTTAGACTATATATATATAGATATATAGTTCTTATATATTTGATATATATATAGTATATATATTATAGATGGATGTATATGGATGGTTGTATGGATGAGTGCTTGGTGTGATATATATAGATATTGATTGATATAGAGTATTATTGAGGATATAGTTATATATATATAATATACTTTATATAAATATATATTGATATGTAGTTGTATTAGTCGAGATTTATAGTTATTGTTATATATTTATATATAGTGATGTTGAGTTGTATGGATATAGATATAGTTTATAGATTTTATAGTATATTTAGTATATATAGATAATATATATATTTTGAGTAGAGAGAGGATTATCGATATAGATTGAGATATAGTATATAGTTTGGATGGATATGTATATATAGTATATATATATAGAGATTAGTATTATAGGAGATAGTGTGAGTGAGGGAGATAGAGGTTACGAGAGTTTGTTATATAGATTAGATACATATTAGAGATAGATAGAGTTAGTAGGAGAGATAATACTATGAGTGATATATATATATATCTATATATATATATGTGTATATATAGATATATATTATATATATATTATATGTCTAATATCTATATATTATTATATCTATATATATATAATGTATATATATATCAATATATATATATATATATATGTAGAAAGAGGCGTACTATATCTATATATATATATATAATATATATATATCTCATATATATATATATATATCTTATATATATATATAAATAAATGTATATATATAATTTATATTTATATATATATATACTATATATATATTATATTATACACACACACGAAAGATTATATATATATATATATAAGATATATATATATATATTTATCTATATATATATATATAGAATATATATATATACACACACACAACACGAAGCGATATATATATATATATTTTATAAATATATATATATTATATCTATATATATATATAAATATTTCTATATATGTATATTATATATATATTACTATATATATAGATTTACACACACACACACACACACGAAACGAATTATTATATATATAGATATAGTAAGATAAAACTAATTATATATATATTATCTATATATATATATATATATATACTATATATATATATATATATTACATACGCACACACCCACCACACACACCAGTATATATATATATCTAAATATATATATATATATATATCTAAATATATATATAGATATACGTCTATATATGATTATCTATCTATATATATATATATATATCTATTATTATATATATATTATATATATATCTATATATTCAATCTGTTTATTTTGTTCTATCTTCTTTCATACGTCGAGTATCTGCCTTGACGAAAATACCTTTCTGTTAAGACCAATGTAATTCACTCTATGCCCTCAAACATTTTTTTTTATTAGTAATTTTGCATTATAAGGAAGGAAATACACTTGACTGTATCTGCGCAACTCTGCGAAGTTTCGCAATTTGGAGTCGTATGTATTCCATGCTTATAAGTAACTTTGCCGCATATTATGCTCACGCATAGACATACGTGTTTCTTTGAAAACTTGTAAATTCGCGTCCACAGCGTATTTATATGAGGCGGAGAGGAAAAGGATTGCTGACGTGCGGGGAGGACGGACTAAATATAATTAATCTAAATAGAAATTAAGGGAATATATTAATTCGAATAGTAATCGCGAAAACGAATTTTGGCGAAAAGAAATGAATGCAGAGGAAATTTCAGAAATTGAACTTCCTTTATGGGACCCTAAAGTAGTTTCCTTTCCAGGCTCGGTCCTCGGTTATCTCGGTTTGGTTCTTCTTTGCTAGGAAATGTTACGGTGGGCGAGAAGTACGTGTTTCCACTTTTTTTATTCTCTTTTCTCTCTCTCTAATATAATATATCTATCTATCTATTCGCTTCTCTCTCTCTTCTCTTCTCTCTCTCACTCTTCACTCTTCTCTCTCTCTCTCTCTCTCTCTCTCTCTCTCTCTTTCTCTCTCTCCTCTCACTTCTCTTCTCTACCTATCTCTCTCTCGCAACTCTCTCCTCTCTCTCACACTCTTCTCTCCACTCTCTCTCTCTCTCTCTCTCTCTCATATCTCTCTCTCCTCTCCTCTCACTCTCAACTCTCTTTCTCTCTTTTCCTTCTCTCTCTCTACTCCTCTTCACTATCTCTCTCACTCTACTCTCTCTCTCTCTCTCTCTCTCTCTCTCTTCTCTCT
>NW_028234404.1:287083-292083 GCF_977035675.1 Penaeus japonicus
TGCATGATAAATGTGGACTTGTGTATATGGCATACGAACATAAAACAAAAATTACGAAGCATAAAATATCTAACATACATTACCTTTAGATTAAAGAAAATAATAATAATAAATAAATAAATAAATAAATAAATACATATATACTGACTTAACTACGGCACACAGAGCTGTTGTAGTGTCACTTACAAAAAGGAAAGACTGAAAAAAATAAATCACTGCCATATATAGTTCATATTTATGATTTATCAGCACCATATTGCTGAGGTGAGCATATGAAAGGGGTTTGATAAATGACATGAACATCACGGTACAGCGAGAGCGAGCCGGTTACAGGAATGGGCAGTGCAGTTTAGCGTCCCTCGCGGAGTATAAGTCTGCGGAGTAAGTCTGGTGTCAGTCCGCTCTGTGTGTCCCTCAGTCACCATGCACCCTTTCCCTCTCTCTTTCTCTCTCTCTCCGCTTTTCCCTTCTCTCTCTCTCTCTCTCTTTCTTTCTCTCTCTCTGTTTCTCCCTTTCGCTTTTCCCTTCACTCTGTCTCTGTCTCTCTCTCTCTCTCTCTCTCTCTCTCTCTCTCTCTTTGTATCTGTGTCTGTCCCCACCCCCCCTCTCTCTCTTCGTATCTGTCTCTGTTTCTATCCCTCTCTCTCTCTCTCTCTCTCTCTCTCTCTCTCTCTCTCTCTCTCTCTCTCTCTCTCTCTCTCTCTCTCTCGCTCTCGCTCTCGCTCTCTCTCTCTCTCTCTCTCTCTCTTTTTGTATCTGTGTCTGTTCCCCCCCCCCCCCTCTCTCTTTGTATCTGTCTCTTTTTCTATCCCTCTCTCTCTCTCTCTCTCTCTCTCTCTCTCTCTCTCTCTCTCTCTCTCTCTCTCTCTCTCTCTCTCTCTGTGTGTGTGTGTGTGTGTCTGTTTCTTCCCCCCACTCTCTCTTTCTTTGTATCTGTCTCTGTTTCTATCCCTCTCATTGTCTCTCTCCCTCTCACTGTCTTTCTCCATCTCCCTCCCTCTCTCTCTCTCTCTCTCTCCTCCCCTCCCATCTCTCTTTCCCTCTCCCCCCCTCCTCTCTCTCTCCCTCTCTCTCCCTTTCTCTACATCCCATCCTCCCCCCTCCCATCCCCCCATCACGCCCACAAACTCAGCTAAGCTTCCCCTGTCGGTTCCCCCGATAATAAGGCCCCTTGGGAGATCATCCAAATTCCCATTATGGCGCCCCATTCGGAACTGTGGATGACTTTGACGGTAAAACTAAGGAACATTATAGAAGTATTCAATCTGTTATTTAGTTGTGTTTATGAAATAAGAGATAACAGGTTTGGTTTGAGTTTTTGTGGTTGTGGATATGTAGCATTCGTTCTTTATTTATCTACTTAGTGAGTTTTTGTAAGTTTATTTGTTTATTCATTTATTTTTTTTGTATCTACTTTTTGCAGGTGTGGAAATGTAGCATTCATTAATTTTATTTTGCTTTTTTTTTTTTTTTTTTGTCTTTGTTATATCTTTTTTTCTTTTTTTGTTATTATTATTATTATTTTTAGTTAATGCGTATACGTGTAGGATTATTACTTTCAAGCTAGAGACCGTTCAAGAATAATGATAAATAATGATGATGATCATGATTATCATTATCATTATTGCTATGGTGATGATGGTGATGATGATGATGATAATGATGATGAAGACGACGATTATGATGATGATCATGATCATGATGCCAATGATAATAACGATGATGCTGATAATAGTAATAATAATGATAACAATAACAATAAAACCAATAAAGAAAACCAACAAAATCCACAATACCCATGATTCTCGACACAATCCAAGAAATCCCACCCTTCAGAACCACTAAACCATCCATTCTCATACACCAAAGGGTTCTTTCTTAAACTTCAAGCGAGCGCATTCCCTTCCCCCCCCCCCCCCACCGAAACTCTTGCAACACTACTTAGGATCAAGTTGCAGCCGGTAAAGAATTAACTATAAGGAACCTAACTTCCTGCCCCTGCTATCACATCCACTCAATCTCACCTGTCGAAAGTTAATGCGCAGTTGCGATCCTCTTACGTAAGTTAAGGAGCAAGATGCAAGAGCTAAGAGGAGGAGGAGGAGGAGGAGGAGGAGGAGGAGGATCAGGAGGAAGTAAGAGGCTGGAAGAGGGATAATCTCTTTCGCTTTCGGAGGCTGGGGTATAACCTGTGAATATTTTGCTTCGTTTATGAGGGTGAGAGTGTGATCGTTATGGTTTTTCTCTTTCTTTCTCTCTCTCTCTCTCTCTATCTATCTCTCTCTCTTTCTTTCTCTCTCTCTCTCTCTCTCTCTCTCTCTCTCTCTCTCTCTCTCTCTCTCTCTCTCTCTCTCTATCTATCTATCTCTATCTCTTTCTTTCTCTCTCTCTCTCTCTCTCTCTCTCTCTCTCTCTCTCTCTCTCTCTCTCTCTCTCTCTCTCTATATATATATATATATATATATATATATATATATATATATATATATATCTTTCTCTCTCTCTCTCTCTCTATCTATATATCTATCTATCTCTTTCTCTCTCTCTCTCTCTCTCTCTCTCTCTCTCTCTCTCTCTCTCTCTCTCTCTCTCTCTCTCTCTCTCTCTCTCTCTCTCTCTCTCTATCTCTCTATCTCTCTCCTTTTAGTATCATTAAAGACGGATATAAATGGTGTGTAGAAGAGGAACTGAATAAGTTAATGACAAGAAAGTGAGTCACTGGCTTTTTTGTTTCGATTCTGATGAGTAAATGAGTGAATGAGAGAGAGAGAGAGAGAGAGAGAGAGAGAGAGAGAGAGAGAGAGAGAGAGAAAAGAGGGCGTGACTGTCCTTTTTTATTCCGTTGTCTGTTTAGTTTTCCTTCTAACAACGGAAATGAAGCAGTGGGAAGTAACTGATTTAAGCGGATTAACTGTAATGGCTTAGGAACTTATTGTGTAAAGAAAAAGAAAAAAAAAAAAGGAAGGGAAGCATTAGCCATGGAGCTAAGGAGCGATGGCGAAGCAACAGAAAAGTTTCAATCATTATCAAATCGATTCTAATCTCATTATCATTCTAATCACATCACTGATATGATTACGTTTATCTAAACCTCTCCCGTACAGTCAACCCAAAAGAACCGAAAGAATACAAATAAAAATTAAACATCTGAAAAAAAGTCTTAAAAAAAAATAGACAAAAAAAGAAACTGGACGAGAGAAAGAGAGAGAGAGGGAGGGAGGGAGAGAGAGAGAGAGAGAGGGAGAGAGAAAGAGAGAGAGAGAAAGAGAGAGAGAGAGAGAGAGAGAGAGAGAGAGAGGAAAGAGAGGATTAGAGAGAGACAAAAGAATAGACAAAGAGAGAGAGAGAGAAAAAAAAAGAAACTGGACGAGAGAAAATGTTAGAGAGAGAGAAAGAGAAAAAAAAAGAAAGTGGACGTGAGAAAATGTTAGAGAGAGACAAAGAGAGAAAAAAAAGAAAGAAAGTGGACGAGAGAAAATGTTAGAGAGAGATAAAGAGAAAAAAAGAAGAAAGTGGACGAGAGAAAATGTTAAAGAGAAACAAAGAGAAAAAAGAAGACACTGGACTAGAGAAAATGTTAAAAAGAGACAAAGAGAAAAAAAGAAAAAGAAAATGAGAGTGTTAGAGAGAGACAAAGAGAAAAAAAAAGAAGAAAGTGGACGAGAAAAAATGTCGATTGCACAACCCTAATTGCTTGCTAATAGCTACCCAGGCTTTATGCAAGGTTATCTGTGAATGTTAAATTACCCTTAAACGACTCTGACCTAATCCGCGGCCGAAAAATACTCCCCCCCTCCCCTCCCCCCTTCGCCCCCACCCCCCTTCGGTCCCCATTGTCCATTAATCATCGGTGAAGTGAAGTTTTCCCATTACTCTTAACGATTATAAACATGGGGAGAGAGAGAGAGAGACAGGAGGGGGGAGGGGGGAGAGATAGAAAGAGAGAGAGAGAGAGGGAGAGAGAGAGAGAGAGAGAGAGAGAGAGAGAGAGAGAGAGAGAGAGAGAGAGAGAGAGAGAGAGAGAGAGAGAGAGAGAGAAAGGAAAGGGAGGATAGAGAGAGAGAGAGAGAGAGAGAGAGAGAGAGAGAGAGAGAGAGAGAGAGAGAGAGAGAGAGAGAGAGAGAGAGAGAGAGAGAGAGAGAGAGAAAGGAAAGGGAGGATTAGAGAGAGAGCGAGGGGGGTGAGAGCGAGAGAGCAAGAGAGAGAAAGACAGACAGAAAGGAAAGGGAGGATTAGAGAGAGAGCGAGGGGGTGAGAGCGAGAGAGCAGGAGAGAGAAAGACAGACAGAAAGACAGACAGACAGAGAGAGAGAGTGGAAAGGGAGGATAGAGAGAGAGCGAGGGGGGTGAGAGCGAGCGAGCAAGAGAAAGAGAGCGAGCGAGCAAGAGAGAGAGAGAGAGAGAGAGAGAGAGAGAGAGAGAGAGAGAGAGAGAGAGAGAGAGAGAGAGAGAGAGAGAGAGAGAGAGAGAGAGAGAGAGAGAGAGAGAGAGAGAGAGAGAGAGAGAGAGAGAGAAGAGAGAGCGAAACAGACAGACAGACAGAGAGAAAGAGAGATTGAGTGATAAATATACAGGCAAACAGATAAATAGATACTTATAAAAAAGTAGTCCGTTAAACGAGTTTTTTTTCAGCAGTTATAATATAAATTACAAATGCTTATGAACTTTTAACGGACTTTTTACTCTTTAAGGAACAAAATGATGATTGAATTACGTCATCATTACTATCATTATTTGAACTGAAATAATCTTGTAGACTTTTTATGACCAGTTTATAATTCTAAAAGATTTAAAATCCACACTGTTTACATCTTTTATGTATTTATCTATTTTATTATTATTATTTCATTTATTATTATTATTATTTTTTTTTTAATAGAGAGGTTCAGGGAGGAAATTGTTCTCTCTGTCACTCTCTTTCTCTCTTTCTCGCTATCTCTCTCTAGCCCTCTTTCTCTCTGTGTGTCTGCCTCTCTCTTTATCTTATCATTTATTTCTCT
>NW_028234404.1:317433-319933 GCF_977035675.1 Penaeus japonicus
GTTTCATTTATCTATTTTATCTAACTTATTAATTTATCTATGCAGTTAGATATTGTTGTCCTTTCACCACTCATTTTCAACAGTTATTAGAAGAGAAATGATAACCAGGGAATGACTCATGCAAAAAAATAATGACATATAGATAATACTTTTCCAGATATTAACCTGTTGATGGTGTTTACGATATCCAAAATTAGGAATATCTTCTTGTCTTATGATTTTTCGGGAGTGCCAGTTTCAGCATACGTGCATTTTCACCTTGAAATCTCAAGAAAAAGTATTTGTTTTTTTCAGAGTTGAGGAGAATGAGTACCCGAAACCATATTCTGGATGCACGTTGGAATTCTGCATTCATAAGAGACACGAAAATTCTTATGAGATTCATACTGAGAGAAAGCACGCAAATTTTAGAAAGCATAGATTACACAAACGCATACATGTATTACTGTACATGGCACTATCATTACACACACACATATAAACATGTATACATATATACACATGTAAGTATATATATATAATATATATATATATATATATATTATAATATATATATATAATATATATATATATATACACATATAATATATATAATATATATATATTTATATTATATATATATATATATATATATGTAATACATATATATAATATATATATATATATATATATATTATGTATGTATGTATGTAAAGAATGTATGTATATTACACACAGGATATATATATGTATATATATATAATATATTATATAAAGAGAGAGAGAGAGAGAGAAGAGAGAGAGAGAGAGAGAGAGAGAAAGGGAGATAGAGAGAAGATGAATGGAGAAGAGCGGAGGAGGGAAATGAGAGGAAGGAGGGAGATAGATATATGTGCATGCATTTGTGTAAAAGAGAACTTGTTTAAATCTTCTTCCAATTTCTCCATGATCCTGTAATGTAAAAAATAAAACACATCATCAATTTCACACCATTGAAATAAATACCTTGCCGTCACCCGGTAATCAACCAATGGAAAATATCACATCAAATTACAAGAAGTATTAAACTTAAGGATGAAAATTACCGAACTTCCTAGCCGCCGCTCCCGAAACCGTAGCTCCTCGCCCCCCGCCTCAATATGTAAACACAGTGCTTAAACCCACAATATCGAATATATGCATTAATCAAAACTTTTGACGATTCATATGTCCCTTTGAGTAAAAATTTAATTGCAGTCCATGATGTCAGTGTGAATGGAAACGTGATATGAACCTATACTGCTTTGGCGCCAGTTACTCGTTTTCCATAAAATGAACCAAAATCGTTCACTTCTGAAGGTCTGCATGCTTGTTGTTCTGCAAAAGAATATGTATGGTTCTATCGCAAATTTGCACCAAACAGCGTATTTATTGATCAGCCCTAACAGTTAGAAAAAACATGATTAGAATGCTAATCCTATCTGATCTGGCACTAGCATTGTTTATAATGTGGTGTATATTGATGCACAAGTATATAAATCGTATAAAAAGGGTAACACAAAGCATGTTAACTGAATCTCTTTTGGGAAAGTACCATCAGCAAAATATACTTTTATTTTCCTATTATATATACCAGCCTATGACGTATGAAGAATACATCAGCGAGGTTATTCTTCACTTTTCCTTCAACATTTAATATCAAGCCATATATCCTCTAAAACAAGCGACAGTCAAATCATTTTACATTTTTTATTAATTTAGAAGGAAATCAGAAAGGAAAATATCTACGGAATATTACCGAAGAGCAATGGAAGAACGAGAAAAACACGTTGAAAGATTAAAGTTCTTGGAAAGAAGTATGACGGAAGCTGACCGATTATGGTCCATCCTCCAATAGAAACCCGCATGTTTTCGATGTTTCGCTCCGGGATGACAAATCACAGAAAAGAAAAAACAGGGCAAACCTCAGGCAAAAACGAAGATGTGGAGCTCAGGGAGACTAACAACAGTCGAATAGACACCATAACAGGTAAACCAAGGGGTGACAACCTTACTGTTGGATGAGCCACATTCTTTGCAGAAAAAAACAAACGTCGCCTCTAAAATCCAGAATCAGATGTTAACCCTATTAGTTAGTAACACTTTCACGACGGACTTCGTTTTAATGTATAGGTTGAGCATAAGGACCTTTATGCTTGGCTTTTAATAAGAAAATTCTGTTACCGAAAGATATATGCAGGGAAGTAGCTTTGGTCAAAATACTGTTAAAATAATATTAACAAGCATGAAATCAAAACAATCCAACGCTGTCTCTGTCATAAACCTTAGGCGCGAGCGAGTCCATAAATATGATAAGAAATCTTTCAATACAAAAAAACACTGAATAAGCTATTAATACACTATATTTATAAAATCAGGAGATATATGCGCCCTTTCATCGTTTGCCTCTGTTAATTCATACCAAACAACAGATGCGAAAAAGCCAATTTGAAAAATAGAAAAAATTATAATTTGGACCTCAACTCCATCGAAAAAAAACGTC
>NW_028234404.1:344445-346945 GCF_977035675.1 Penaeus japonicus
ATCCTCAATATGATGTTTTACATTATATTTACTGTTATAATAATCATTACTATCATCATCATGATTATTTTCGTTGATATTATCATTATTATTACTTTTACCACCAATATTATCATTAACATTTTTGCTATCACGATTATCATTATCATTATCATTATCATTAGTATTGATACTATCATTATTACTATTGCTATCATCATTATTGATGATAATGATGATATCATTATTATCGTTATCATTATCTTTACCATAAATTTTATTAACATTTTTTATTATAATTATAAATATCATTATCATTACCATCAATATTATTATTACTATGATATCATCTTCATTATTACAGTTACTATTATTATCATCAATATTATTATTTTCATTACTATTACTGTCATAATTATCATTATCATTACCATAACCGATATGATCATTATCTTGTTTATTATCATTATACATATAGTAACGATAATGATAACTTTCATTATCATTATGATTATCATCATCTTTATCATAATCTATATTCCTTGCTATTACTACTGTCATAATCATCCTAACTACCAGTAACATGATTATTATCACTATTACTAATATTATCACGATTATCATTACTATAGTTATTATCTTGACCATTATTACTATTATCACCGTTATGATAATTATCATTATCATTTTCATATTCATCATTAAAATGACCATTGTTATCATTACCATCATTATACTAATAGTAACGATGATTATATTCATTATTATCATTATCATCTCTACCATTATCATCATAATCATCATTATTCCTATTATTAACAATACTATCAATCTATAGCTATTACCGATATCACCATCATCATTATCACTATTATTATTCCCATTATCATTTTCTTACCATCATTAATATGACTATCGTTATCATTTTCATCATTACCCTTACTATCCTTATCATTTTCATTATTGTCGATTGTTTTGTTATCATTATTATCATTGTCATCATCATTATCAATATGATTTTCATTATCACCATCATCATTAGATTCAGAATCATAATCATATTCTATCATTATTATTTTGATTATTGATTTGATTGCTGTTATTATTACTAATATCATAATGATTATTATTGTTATGAGCATTGTTGTTATCATTGCTGTTATCTCTCTTTTTATCATTATTCTTATCACTATAATTATCATCATTAAAATAATTAATGTTATCATAATACTTTTGTTAATACATTCTTTATCCCTTTCCTAAAGAGTTTCATCATTATCATTCATTGTCGTCCTTTCCTTATAATTCTTTTGATAATTTATGTTCTTATTCTATTTATGATTATCCTCAATAATATAATATTCACCATATCATCCTTAATATTATCTTTATCATTACCATCATCTTTACTATTATCGGTGTTTTTGTCATTATCATAATCAATATCATTTTTATAATTATTAGTCTATCATTGTCATTATTATCATCTGTATTATCGTGATTGTTGTTATTATTATTATGATTTTTATGATTAACAGTATTCTTATCATTATCACCATTACCATTATCATTTTCATTTTTATTATGATTTCATGTTTCATTATTATCTTTATATTTATCATTACTACAAACATTGCTTTCTTATTATCGTCATCAATTATTATAATTTTTTATAATTATCAACATTATCATTATCACTATCATAACCATTATTGTTATTGCTTCAGCATCTTTATAATTATATTCATCATTAATGATATCGATGACATCATTTATATCATTATCATCACCTTTATTATCATAATTATTATAACTGCTATTCTTTATCAGCATTAGTATCATTATCATTCGAATCATTATTATCATTTATCATCATTATTGTTGTTATCATTACTATTACTATCATAATTAATATCATCGCTTTTACTTTTGCTAGTAATGCAGATATCTTTGCTTTTGTTATCTTGCATGCCCTTATCATTCACTTTGCCTTTTTTATCTTTTTCCTTTCATCTTTCATTATTACATGATGGTGGCAATACTATCATTATGTAATAATATATGTAATCAATATCTGACCTTCTTTCAAATGTCGATGCTGAATTAACACACTTTTTTCCCAAACTAAATACATTGAATCTGCAACAGCAACAAATCGACCCCGAATCCTGCGAGGAGAAGGACCCCAACAACTAAGTTATCCAAGGCCCCTCTCACTCTACCCCTCCCCCTCCTCCTCCCACTCCCCACTCCTCCCCCGACCCTCACTCCATCCCCCTACCCCTCTTCCCTCCCCCACTCCTCCCCCGACCCTCACTCCATCCCCCTACCCCTCATCCCACCCCCACTCCTCCCCCTCCCCCCACTCCATCCCCCATCCCACCCCTACCCCCACCCCCACCCCCACCCAACCTTCACACAAGAACATCACCTAAACATATCATATTGATGATCATATATGCAACATCCAAATCAACTAATGATGACACGCGAGGCAAAACAGCAACAACGAGGCATTCGG
>NW_028234404.1:351945-356945 GCF_977035675.1 Penaeus japonicus
TCACAAGTTCCTTGTAGGCTGAGAACGTCCAACACAACAGCTATTTCCTGCCAGGTTATATTATGCAAGCAATATTGTAATTTCCTTCGGGAACCTTAGGAGAGCCACTGTTTTTGTTCTGTGTTTTTTTTTCAGATTAATATTAGTATATATTTTTAGAGCGGAGTTTTCTTTTACAGCCTAATCATACCCTTTTGCAGAGTTAGTTTTGTGTCACTAATACCCGCTCGCCCAGCTAGATTGTTTCTGTGGCTCTCATAAGCTTTAGGGAGACTTTATGGATTTTTTTTTCCTGTATCTGTCCTTTTGTTTATGTAACAGGTCCCTGGATCATACAGTGCTTTATTAACAGTGCAGTGATTTGTGATATGCCAATGCAATAACAGTGAACAATAGAACAAGTCTTTGAACAGTGCAGGGGGGGTTTCGTGGTCAGTGCTAAGTGTCCGTGGTCAGTGCTAAGTGTCCGTGGTCAGTGCTAAGTGTCCGTGGTCAGTGCTAAGTGTCCGTGGTCAGTGCTAAGTGTCCGTGGTCAGTGCTAAGTGTCCGTGGTCAGTGCTAAGTGTCCGTGGTCAGTGCTAAGTGTCCGTGGTCAGTGCTAAGTGTCCGTGGTCAGTGCTAATGAACAGTGCCGTGTTCATGGAGAGTGCTTTGCGTCGAGCGAACGGTGTCTACTGATAGATGAACAGTGGCCATTGCTTTTGGACTATTATAAGAGAAAAATTAAAGGTGCTTCTTGGCTGTGTTGTACCTAGGTTGCAGTATGCCTCGTAGCAGATCGGGACTTCGTAGGAATTTACAGTCGTCCAGTCACCCTAGTTCCCGAGACCGATCCCCAGCAGCGGTTTTATCAGGGTCTGTTGATCAGCTTCCTATCGTTGTGGGCGGTTCAAACCCGGAAGTACGAGAAGCTGTAAGAATTATGGAGGGTGAAATGACTGTGTTGTCCCAAATCCTCGACAAGATCGAAGCCTTGTCCAATGGGCTGAGTGAAGTTAGGGCACAAACACAGCAGTTTAATGAACGGCTTGCCAGGCAGGAAGAAGCAAGATCTCGACCAAGGGAGATGGAAGCTGAAGTCGAGATTCACCAGCCCCAAGGATCTCGCGCTAGTGCCGAACGCGACGAAGAGATAGAGAGCTTACGGCAGCAGTTAGCAGAACGGGAGCAAGAGCTTGTAAGAGAGCGGCAACGAATTCGGGATATGCGTGCTGTACAGCCACCAGAACCGCAGCCCCGCTTTTCTGAAGAGGCTGTAACGCAATTTCAGAGGCAGACTACCACTCGGCTTCCTCCAGAGCCACGATCTCAGGGCTTCCCAGAGTGTGCTGAGCCTCATGTGCACCAGGGGATACAACAACCATTGCCTGAAGAACGGCATGACTCTGCATCCAGGTTCCCCACCCCAGCTGTCTCCTACATTGTGGCCAGGGAATCAGTTCCTCGTTTCAAGGGAGACACCTCAGCATCACAACCGCTGAAAAGGAACCAAGATATAGAGGGTTGGATTCGCTCGATTGAAAACCTTGTCAAGCCACCTACTGATGAGGCCTTCATCCAGGCTGCACGAGCGAACTGTCGAGGTCCAGCTGAGCTAATTATAAACTCTCCCCTGTTCGATTACATACGTGACTGGGAGACGTTTAAGGCCTCACTACGGACCAAGTTTAGAGGAACCTACACTTCAGCAGACTATTTCAAGGTTCTCTATGATAACCGGATGACTTCAGTGCAGGCTCCCATGGACTTCTATTTGTATCTGGAAGGACATGTGTATCAGGGGTACCGTGATCACAGAGAGGCTATAGGTGATCCGTCAGAGCTCATCCGTCGGGTTTTTCTCTCGGGCATTCCATCATGGCTCAGGGACTTCTTGGTTCTCAAAGATGACTGCTCGCCCATGCAGCTTGCAGAAGCTGCCCAAAGAATTTGGAACTCCCGGCATGGAATTAGGCATGAATCTGCCACGAAACACAAGTCTCCAAATGAGTTCTTAGATGACGAATGCGACCATTATCCTGAACGTCCACCGAGAGCTAAGGACTTGCATACCTGCCCAATAGCTGCACAGATGGAGAGGATGAAGACGATACAGCCAGCCCTATCCCATAATCTATGGTGCAGCTTCCATCGAACAGCCACTCACAACACCTCTGAGTGCAGAGCAGCATCGGCGATGACTTCTGCTGGGAACAGGCCATATCCCTCCAGAGTCTTAACCTGCTTCAGATGTCAAAGGGATGGGCACATGGCTAGACAGTGTCCCTTTCAGAACGGCCAGCAAGGTGAAGCTCCCAGTCCAGCTGGCATTGAAGAAGGGAGCAGTAACTTCCAACGGTACCCAGACAGACGTGGTGACGCCCCAGATAGGCATTCTAACATCCCCAGTACCATCAGGACGGCCTCTCGTGGGACTCAGTGTTGATGGCAAGACAATGTTGTGCTTCCTTGACACCGGATCTGAAGCCACATTGATTAAACCGAGTGCAGTAGCCATGTTAAGATCCCATAGTAAGCTACAGCGCAAGACCTCGGCTAAGATTCTGCGAGGCGTAACAGGGCAACAACTTCAGGTTTCTTCTGAGGTGGTGCTTTGTTTCCATCTTGCTCCAGATTCCACCATTGCACATCAAGCCAGTGTGGTCGACGTCTCTTTTCCAGGTGACATTCTTATTGGGATGGATCTTCTCAGGCGGTTGGACTTCACATATTCCTCTGAAGCTTCTACTGGGAATGCCACCATTACTCTGCAGGGAAACGAATTTTCAATAGTTTACACAGATGCAGAATCTCTCAAAGTCTGCTGCATCAAAACCCTGTCGCCCACACATGTTGTTTCTGACGATGCTTTGGGAGGTATGAAGGATCCTATCCCAGTGACCCAGGATGCTCCTGCAGTACACCTTGTTCGCCGTGCAAGTATTGCAGCACACACGGGGTGTTTTGTAGAAGGATGTGTTTCCAGGACTGGACCAGTAGATGGCGACATCCTTATACTCCCAGCCACACCAAAAGCTCTTTTAATACCCCATGCTGTCACCACCGTAAAAGATCGTCGCTGTTCAGTGTGGATAGTGAATCCGACTCCAAGACATCTGATACTCCATAACGGAACACGACTGGGAATAGCTGAACAAGTAGAAGCTATCTACAGCCATAACTCGCCACAACCAGTACCCAAGACACTTGAGGAAGTCGTCGCCAGGCCTAGCTACTGTCCTGTCGAGCCTGACTCCCTTGAGGATGATGACCTAGAGAGTGTCGACTTTGAGTGGGAAGAAGATGGCTTCGATAGGCAATATGGATTAGAGGACTTCGGGTATAATGATGATTTTGAGGTCAAGCACATGGAACTGCCGCCCTCAATTGCCGTTGCTGCATGTGAAGCTGCCGAGCTCCAGGAAGGTGACAGTCACAAGGAGGAATGTCTGATGCCAGATCTTGACCATCTTGAAGTTGCCCAACGCCATGAGCTGACTAATTTGCTCTGTCGTTACAAGGAACTCTTCAATGGTGGTGAGGAAGCTATAGGTTTGGTCCCTGGAATCAAACATCATATTGACACTGGAGATGCCAAGCCTGTCTGTATTCGACAGTGGCGACTACCCCAGACCACAAGAAAAGTCATCCGTGAACAGTGTGACTCTATGCTGCGCTCAGGAGTCATTGAGGAGTCGACATCACCCTGGATGAGCCCTGTAGTGCTTGTTAAGAAGAAGGGAGGAGCTCTTAGATTCTGCATAGATTATCGTGGCCTGAACGCAGTGACCAAGGGAGATACCTATCCATTGCCCCTTATTAATGAGCTGATTGATGAACTGGGTCCAAAGAACATCTTCACCACGTTAGATGCTCGTGCTGCATACTGGAGTGTGGAAGTGGAAGAATCGGACCGACCAAAGACAGCCTTTTCTGATGGCTACCGCCTCTTCCAGTTCCGCCGTCTTCCGTTTGGGTTATCAACAGCCCCAACCACATTCCAGAGGACGATGAACATCGTCTTGTCATCCGTATTAGGACGTCATACGCTAGCCTATCTAGACGATGTCATCATCTACAGCCGCAGCTATGACCAACATCTTCAGGATCTAGACGAGACACTGCAGTTGCTTTCTCAAGCAGGTTTAAAGCTCAACATGGAGAAGTGCCAATTTGCAGCAACAACGATCGACTTCCTGGGTTTTACCATCTCCCCTGATGGAGTTTCTCCAAACAAAGAAAAGGTATTAACAATATCAAACACACTTCCACCACGAACTGTGAGAGAAGTCCGACGTTTCTTGGGAGCAACCGGATTCTTCAGGAAGCATGTCCCTGGATATGCAACTCTAGCTTCCCCATTACACCTGCTGCTGAAGAAAGACCATGCTTGGACCTGGGGACCTGAGCAACAGAAGGCCTTCGAAACCCTGAAGGAGAAGCTCACATCTGCTCCTGTTCTACGGCAACCTGATTTCACCAGGGAATTCGAGCTTCACACTGATGCCTCTGGGATAGCACTAGGAGCCTGTCTCATGCAGAGAGACGACCACCAAACTCCACACGCAGTTGCCTATTTCAGTAGGAAACTACGTGATGCAGAGACTCGCTATCCAGCTATCGACTTAGAGGCCCTAGCCGTTGTGGAAGGAGTTCGAACCTTTGACTCTTATCTTTATGGAAGACGATTCACAGTGTATACTGACCACCGCCCCTTGGTGTATGTCTTCAGCAGGAGAACGAAGTCACCTAGAATGACTCGATTTGCTCATGACTTGTCTTTTTATGATTTTGCTATCCGGTATAAAGAAGGTCCTACCAACAAAGTTCCAGATTTGCTCTCACGTCAGGTTGCAAAGCTGACTATAACAGAGCTCTCGCCTGAAAGCCTTGCAGAAGAGCAGAAGACGGACCCTCAGCTTGTAGAGATCGTCACGTATTTGGAAGGCGGAAACCTACCAACCAAGAGGTTACCACTTCCCTTGGCTGAATTTGAACTGAATGAAGGCGTTCTGTATCGA
>NW_028234404.1:371945-376098 GCF_977035675.1 Penaeus japonicus
CGAAAAAAGAGAAAGAAAAATAGAATAAGAAGAGAGAAAAAAGTAGAACAAGGAGAAGATAAAGAAAAAAAATAGAAGGAGAAGAAGACGAAAGCAAAAGGAAGAGGAGAAAGAGAGAGAAGGAGAGCTAAACAGAGAGAGAGAGAGAGAGAGAGAGAGAGAGCAAAAATAGAAACACAAAGACATAGAAAGAAAGAGATAGATATAAAGATATATAGATAGATAGATAAATAGATAGATAGATAGAGAGAGAGAGAGAGAGAGAGAGAGAGAGAGAGAGAGAGAGAGGAGAACAACAAGACCTGTGCGTCAGAATCAGATAAAGAATATCTTGCTTCAAGCCATACAGGTATCAGCAAAATATCACAGAAAGAATTGTGGTCTGGGCGTGATGCACCTGCGTCCGTTTTGCCCTACTTTGTATTTCGAAACTAAAGATATGATATGATATGTAAGTATGTTTAGACATGCGTATCGGTATGTGTAGTACTGTACGGGGGGGGAGTGTTTTATATGGATGTATGTGTGTATATGTTTATTCATTCATCTACTCATTAATTTATCCATTCTTCCTTTCCTCACCTCTCACTCACTCAATCTATTTATTATATAGCCATATATCTACAATCTATTCATCCACTTTCTATTCATCTATCTACCGATCGACTCTTCTATCAAAGATAGAGGGAGAGAGCGAGAGATAGGAGGGGGGAGGGGGTGAATTTGAAGAAGAATCTATTAGTCACTGGTGCATATATGTGTAAATATCTATCTTGCGTTTCTATGTACGTATATGTATGCTTATTTGAGTGTGTGTAACTACTGTAACCCATGTTTGTTCTCTCTCTCTCTCTCTCTCTCTCTCTCTCTCTCTCTCTCTCTCTCTCTCTCTCTCTCTCTCTCTCTCTCTTCTCTCTCTCTACCACTCTCTCTCCTTCTTCTCTCTCTCTCCCTCGCTCTTCTCCTCTTCTCCCTCACCTCTCACCTATCTCCTCTCTCTCTCTCTTCCTCTCTCCCCACTCCCTCTCTCCTCTCACCTCCACTCTCTCACTCCTCTCCTCCCTCCTCACCCGCACCTCCTCCCTCCCCCTCCACCACCCACCACCTTCCACACCCTCCACCACTCCACCACCCTCCTCCCATCCTATCAACCTACATCACACACTCGTTCCTCTACACCCTCCTCTACCCCCCACGCAACACTACCCATACTAACCACTTCACCTCCCCACCTCTTCACACACACACACAACACCTCCCACCTCACACCACATCCACCACACCCTCTCTCAACTCACAACCTCTCATCTCTCACACCTCTCACATACTCCTCTCCTCTCACACCCAACCACACACCACCTACAACACACACCCACCACACACTTCTTCACACTCACTCCTTCCTCACTCTCTCACTCTCCTCCCTCTCCTCTCTCTCCTCTCATTCTCATCCTCCTACACTCTCACTCTCACTCTCACCTCATCTCTCTCCTTCTCCTCTCTCCCGTCCCACTCCTCCACTCCTCTCTCTCTTCTTCCGATTCTCTCACTCCTCCTCTCTCCACTCTCATTTTCTTGCTCTATTCTGCCTCTCTTTGTTTACCACCATCTCTCTCATTCTCCCATTATATGTATGTTTGTTCTTCTGCCTATGTGTCTGTGTCTCTGTTTGTCTGTCTGCCGATATCATTCTCTCCCTTTCTCAACTTTTCTTTGTAGAGGTCCCTCTGTCTGCTTTTCTGCCTCTATTTACCCATCTTTCCTATCTTTCGCTACCTTTTTCTCTCCCTTCTTTCTTCGCCAAACCCTTCTTCCTACTTTCTCTCTCAAACTCTTTTTACCTCTCCTTCTCCCCCCTGTCAAATCCTTCCGCCGTCTCTTCCCCTCCCTTACATCTACGACCTATTCTGTTTATGATTCCACAGACCATTTGTCAAACGTCTTTTTATGCTTCAGAGACAAGCACTTTGCACTTCATCTTAACAAAACATGGTCTGCTGTGTGTGCTCCCCCGCAAAAAAACGCTTACCTTTTCCCTTTTTCTTTTTTGACCTCTGTCTTCACACCAAATTGCCGTCATTCGCTGATGAGGTCATTTAATGAAGTATTCTCTTTTATTTCCTTTTTTTTCGCTTCTTCTCTGAGGATGTGATACCAATTTTCTTGGAGTGGACTTTCGAATGTTTTTCGATCAGACGAGTATCAAGGGAATATATGTATTTCAGTGTCCTTATTTTCAGATGCACATAAACATATTCACATACACAGATATATATAATATATATATATATATATTTATAAATATAATATATATGATATATATATATATAATATATATGTATATATATGTTAAATATATATACAACTACAATATATATATATATATCTATAATATATATATTATATATTATAATATATATTATATATATATTATATATATATATTTATATTAAAATCATGAATCATTACATCCTAAGACCAGTATATTTACATACAAAGAGGCTAGAGACTCAGATTATTGAAGGAAATCTTAAGCATGATAGGATGAATACCAATGTAAGTATTATTGTAAAAATAACAGGAGCTGGTATGTCCATGTCAATCTCCAACTCACAGCGAGGCAGTAGAGACGTCTTGGCATTCCAGAGTAACAAACAAAATCCTAACGCGGAATGCGAAAAAAGAAAATGGTCGAATGATGGGAATCTCATATTCTAAAAAATTTTCGATATCAGTAGATGAATGAATATTCATTAAGGTTGGGTTTGTAATTCCAAATTCCAAAGGCTTTTCCATAATATTCAAATCATAATCTGTATGTGATGTGATTAGAGATTTCAAAGAATCATAAACATAATCAAATTGATGATTGTTTGCTGAAGGATGACTTCCTATTGAGGATTTTGTTGGATTTGTTTGATAAGTTTTTGTTTCTTTAAGAAACAAAACTTTTAATGTTCTTCGATACGCCTTAATGAATTTGGGAGATATTTTTCACACATAAGTAGCGTATAGAGCTAGTACAGGTAAAATTTATGGACGACATAGAATAACCCAAAGATTTTGTCCTAGAATTCGAACAAACTACTGCCAATGCTAAGTGAAAATGTATATATCAACTTTAATTTTACAGTAGTAACTATTTATGGACATTCTCTATGTTGATTTTTTTCTAAACTATAGCTTAAAGAAACCCCAAGGTATGGAAGTGTAATATAATATATATGTGTGCAGTCAGCGGAGTGGTTATGGGTATCAATAAAATTATTCAAACAAAGGTTCATTTTTACAAAACTATGGATGGAATTAAAGGGTGTAAATCCTTTTTCTAAATGTATCCATAATGTGAGATGATTTCACTATGAAAAAATCAAATAGATATTTGAAATCTTGAATGCTTTAAATGACCCCCCCCCCCCCCCCAAACCAAAATGCAAATGAGGTTACTCTTATTAAATTTCATAGAGTGTCGTCAAAAGAATTTTATAGTAGTTTTAATCAAGTGTAAATTGGTTTTCTTTACTGGATTGGACGAAGTAAAAGAATTTATTTTTCACGAGAAAGTTTAACATCTAAAAAGGAAGACTCCCATTCAATTTAATATCAATTCAAGTGTAAACTTTATATTAGGGTGTTTTGCATTCAAGTAGTCAAGAAACTTTGTGATACTGTCTCTGGATTTAAATAGCAATAAAGTTTCATCAACGCATCTAAAATAATGGCAAGGTTTGAAACTTTCAGGGCAATCTTGTAGATAAATGTTTTCATATAGCCGCAAAAAGATGTTTGCAAGAGTTGGATTTAAAGGGCTAATTTTGGTGACTCCTTCCATTTGTTTGTACAATTTACCGTTTAAAAATGTCCTTAGTGGCTACATCTAGCAATTTCTTCAAATTTAATTTACCCAAGTCCTGGGTTTTAAGTTGATCTTTAAAAAGAGTGTCTATGATAATTGAGAAGGTTTTGTCAAGGAGGACATTAGTGAAAAAGGTTGTGTATATATATATCAATCATATATATATATATTGCTATATATAAATTTTATATATATTATATATATATACATATATATTGTGATATATATCAATATACAACAAAAAAAAAAAAAAAAAAAAAAAAAATATATATAAAAATATAATATATAAGTATATAT
>NW_028234404.1:381198-383678 GCF_977035675.1 Penaeus japonicus
AATATATTATTTATATATATGTATATTATATATATACATATATATATATATATATAATATATATATTATTTTAAATATATATGTATATATATATATATATATTTATATATATATTTATATATAGTATATATTACAACATTATCTACATATACATATATATGTCTGTATTATGTATGTTTATATATATATTTATATTTATATATATTATATATATATATATTATATATATATATAAGAATATTATTTATTTTATATATATATCTTAAAATTATATAATATATATATATATATATATATATATATATATGTTTATACTAATACATATATATATATTATATATATATATATATATATGTATATATATATAATATATATATATTAATCTTATATATATATATGTATATATATATATTATCATTATTATTATTATTATTATTATTATTATCAGTATTAGTATTATCATTATCATGATTGTTTTTACTTTTCTTATTTTTGTTGCTGTTATTATCAGCATTATTTTTATCATTATCATCATCTTTCTTTATCACTTTCATTATCATTATCATTACTTTTATTATTATTGTTGTCATTTTTATTATTATTATCATAACTTTTATTACCATTTTCATCATTAGTATTGTTATTGTTATTATCTTCATCACCATCATCATTGCTGCTCTTATTGCTACCATTAGTTTTCTTGTTATCATTACTAGTATCAATATAATACCAACGCTAAAAAATTATACCGCTATGAATTATAACACTAATGATAATAATAACGAGGATAATGATAATACTACCAGGGTAAACAATAATGTAGATAAAGGAAAAAAACTACTGGCATTAAAAAAAAAACAATACACAATATCATAGTTAATGAACTCATTATGATAAGTGCGTAATTGAATATAAGTGGTAGAAGTGAACATTGGTTTATAATACACTTTATATTATGTTGTCGCTGACATGCTAATTATTGACGTTCTCACCCTCTTGTGTTGATCAATTTTAACATGTACTCAAAAATAATAGTGTAATTATTTTATGTAAATGATTGTGTGTGTGTGTGTATGTGAGAGAGAGTGTGTGTGTGTGTGTGTGTGTTTGTGTGTGTGTGTGTGTGTGTGTGTTTTGTGTGCCAATAGAGAACAATATACCAATACAAATTAAATTATCTATATGAAATTTTGTAAATGTTATGATGAGGAGGATAATGATAATAATGATAGTAATAACAGTGAAAATAGTAATGATGATCATGATAATGAAAATTATGATAATGATGATATTGATAAAAAAATATGATAGTAATGATAAAAATAGTAATGAAATCAGCAATAATGATATTGATAATAATACTGATAAAAATAATGACACTAATGATGATGCTAAGTATGAAAATATTGATAATAATGATGATAGTAATAATAATAATAATAATGATAATGACATATGTAGATATGCTGAGTATAATGATGATAATAAGGGCAAGGATGATAATAATAATAAGAGTTATAATAATAGAAATAAGCATAAGTATAATAACAATAATAATGATAATGACATACATAATAAAGACAATAATGATAACAATGACGATAACAATATCGATAATAATAAGAAAATAATGATAATACTTTATGCAGTGTCGGAAATAACGAACACGAAAACTTTGAAAAGCTGCATCATATATTATGAAGAAATGACCTGAATGATCAATGATCAATTGTGTTTTAGTGTTAAAAGGTTAAAATTATATGTTGATAATAATGTAAATGATAATACCGGATTTTGATGTTGATAAAAGATGTAATGATTGGTTGTATCTTTTCCTTTGCTATCACTATTTGAATATTGATTATTGTTGCTGCTGTTATCATTATCAAAAACAATATCATTATCATTAAGGTAATCATTATCTCATGTTTATCATAATTTTTCGTCTCATCATCATTATCATTGCTCTCATCATCAGGATCATTACCCTTGTCATTATTGGTATAATCATCACCTATACTTCTACCACTGTCATCATCACTTGTATTTGTTTTTTGTTTTCCGTTTATCCAGATTTCAAAATTTGTACAGATGTAAATCGTTATGACGCTAGTGTCGGTGAAATATAACATTGTAAAAACATCTTAATAAATAATTAAAATAAGATCATTACAAGATTGACGTACATTAGTCTACATTTAGCTTCATAAACTGATTTAAGTTTGTATCACATTTTTTCTTAGACCCTCTTAAATTTATGTATTTTTTCTAATGATTTCTTTTTATCATTTATCATTTTTATGGCATTTATTGGGATATCTTATATGTTGATATATCGAAGAGCATCAATTCAGCACAGAAGGATCATTGATATGGACATTAGATCGCGTTTTACATCGCTAAATTTGGTGACATATTTATGGCAATAGCAACAGAAGGGCAAAAAAGGGTGATTAGATTATAATAATGTTATCATTTCT
>NW_028234404.1:391278-405475 GCF_977035675.1 Penaeus japonicus
GATGGGGGGAAGGAGATGGGAAGGGAGGTAGTGTCGGAGAGAGGGAGAGAAGGAGAATAGAGAAAGAGGAGGGGAGGGAGGGCGGGAGGGAGGGGGGGAGAAAAGGGAGGAGAAGGGATGACAAAAGAGAGAGATGAGCGGAGAGAGAGAGAGAGAGAGAGAGAGAGAGAGAGAGAGAGAGAGAGAGAGAGAGAGAGAAAGAAAGAGAAAGAAAGAGAGAGAGAGGGGGGGGGGGGGTACCGAACAGCTTGATATATATACACTGCATATAGACAGATAGATAGAGAATACCGACGTCTTGGGATCAGAAACTCCGAACTTGTTTGAAGCTGAAAAGTTTAGATAATTCATAAGCTTTCTTATCTTGGGTATTTGCACATATTGTCTGTTTATTCTGGCGTTTAACTTTTTTTTTCTTTTTCGTTCTTGTTTTCCCTCTCTCTCTTTCTCTATCTATCTATCTTTGTCTCTCTCTCTGTCTCTGTCTCTCTCTCTCTCTCTCTCCCCCCCCTCTCTCTCTCTCTTTCTCTCTCCCTCTCTCTATCTCTCTCTCTCTCTCTCTCTACATATATGTATATGTATATATATATATATATATATATATATATATATATATATATATATATATATATATTTGTCACTTTCTCTATCTCTCTCTCTCTCTTCCCTCTCCCTCTCTTTGTGTTCTCCCCTCCCCTCTCTCCTGGTTTCCCCCCTTCCCTCCCTCCCTCCCTCCCTTTCGCTTTCACTCTCTCTCTCTCTCTCTCTCTCTCTCTCTCTCTCTCTCTCTCTCTCTCTCTCTCTCTCTCTCTCTCTCTCTCCCCCCCTTCCCCATCTCTCTCTCCTCCGTGAGTTCATTACCTTTATTTTCCCTTCTTCTCACGGCTTTGCAATTGATCCTCTAATTTCGCCAAAGTTTCTCGCTCTTACTTTTTTCTCCTTCTTACCATTTCCTTGCGAAGAGACATCGCCATCTTGGATCGATCCTTTGTTTTTTTCAACAGGAGGATTCTTGTTGTTTTTCCTCTTTCTTTTTTGTCACCGAGATTTAAGGCCAATCTGGGCTTTGCAGGTTTGTCTTTCTCTCTCCGTCTCTGTCTCTGTCTGGCTGTCTGAATGTCTGTCTGTCTGTCGGTATGTTTGTCTTTCATTATCTCTCTCTCTATCTCTCTCCTCTTATTGTCATCTTTTACTTTTTTTTTGCACCATATCTCTTTATCCTAATGCCCTTTCCATCCTCCTCCTCCTCCCCCTCCCCATCCCCTTCCGGCTATTCTCCTGGTCTGTTCCTCTCCCCATCCCCTCCCATCCATCCCTTCCCTTCCCCCTTCCTCCCCTCCCTCTTCTTTCAACTCTCATCCTTTTCCCACCCACCCCCATTCTCCCTCCCAACCCCCGCTCTCCTTTTTTTTCTAACATCTAATCCCTCTCTTCCTCTCCCCCCCCCCCCTGGCCATTCACTCACTCTCCCAAACCTTCCTTCTATCTCTGGGCGCACGCACTCAGCAATCTTATACTGTGTCCTCTCTGAAAAGAGAGAAAGGAAGGGGAATGCAGAGAGAGAGTGGGGGAGGGGAGAAAGTGATGGAAAAGACAGAAAGGGAAAGAGACAGACAGACAGACAGATAGATAGATAAATAGATAGATAGATAGATAGAGAGGGGGGGAGAGGTAGAGGGAGAAGGAGAAGGAGAAGGAGAGAGAGAGAGAGAGAGAGAGAGAGAGAGAGAGAGAGAGAGAGAGAGAGAGATGAGGAGAAAAGGAGGAGAGAGAAGAGAGAGAAGGAAAGAGAGATGATGAGGAAGAGAGGAGAGAAGAGAGAGCGAGGGAGGACGCGAGCAGAAAGAGAGACGAGAGGAGGAGGAGAGAGTTGAGAGTGAAGTTGGAAAGAGAGAGAGAGCGAGAGAGAGAGAGAGAGAGAGAGAGAGAGAGAGAGAGAGAGAGAGAGAGAGAGCAAGTAGTATAAGGACAGAGGAGAAAGAGAGAAAGAGAGAGAGAGAGAGAGAGAGAGAAAGAGGAGAAGAGAGAGGAGAGAAGTTGAGAGGATGAGTCGAGAGTAGAGAGAGAGAGAGAAGAGGAGAGGAGAGAGAGAGAGAGAGAGACGAGGAGAGGAGAGGAGAGGAGAGGGTTTTGGAAAGAGAGAGAGTTCGAGTGAAAAGAGAGAGGGGAGTAGGATGAGAGAAGAGGAGAGAGAGACTGAGCAGAGAGAGAGATGAAACTGTAGAGAGGAGAGAGAGAGGGAGGAGAGAACGCAGAGAGAGAGGAAGAGAGAAGAGGAGAGAGAGAGAAGGAGAGAGAGAGAGAGAGCAAGTAGAGAGGAGAGAGAGCAAGTGTATAAGGACAGGGGAAAGGAGAGAAAGAGTGAACAGAGAGAGAAGGGAGAGAGGAGAGAGAGGAGGGAGAGAGAGAGAGAGAGAGAGAGAGAGAGAGAGAATCGAGAGAGAGAGAGGCGAGAGAGAGAGAGAGAGAGAAGAGACGAGAGACGAGAAAGAGGGGAGAGAGGAAGGAGAGAGAGAGCAGAGGGAGAGCCTTGAGGACGATAGCAGAGAGAGAGAGTTGAGAGAGAGCGAGAAGAGAGAGAGGAGAGCAGAGCGAGAGATGATTGAAGAGTGAGAGAGAGAGATGCGATGACGACGGAGAGAGGGGGGCGCGGAGGAGTATGGGGGGCGAGAGAGAGAGAGGAGACGAGAGGAGTGGGTTAGATAGAGAGAGTGAAAGGTTGAGAGAGAGAGAAGAGAAGGAGAGGGAGAGAGAGAAGCGAGAGGAGAGAGCTGAGCTAGAAGAGATGAGAGAGTGTGAGAGAGAGTCGAATGGACGAGAGACGAGATTGAGAGGCTGCTCCCGCCCCTCAGCCAGAGATGATGAAGGGAGCGAGCGACGAGAGACGAGGAGAGAGGATGAGAGAGAGAGAGAAGGGGGGCAAGAGGAGCATGTTAGTATAAGGACAGAGGAGAAAGAGAGAGAGAGAGAGGAGAGAGAGAGAGAGGAGAGTGAGAGGAGCGAGAGCGAGAGAGAGAGAAGAGAGAGAGAGAGGAGAGAGAGAGAGACAGAGACTGAGAGTGAAAGAGAGAGAGAGCTGAGAGAGAGAGAGGAAGGAGAGAGAGAGAGAGAGAGAGAGAGAAGACGACGAGAGAGAGAGAGAGCGAGAGGAGATGGAGAGGAGATGGAGAGATGATGAGAGAGAGAGAGAGCAAGTAGTATAAGGGACAGAGGAGGAGAAAGAGAGAAAGATGAGAGAGAGATGAGAGAGAGAGAGAGAGGAGAGAGGATGAGAGAGAGAGAGATTGAGAGAGAGAAAGAGGAGAGAGAGAGAGAGAGACGAGAGAGAGACGAGGAATACAGAGAGACGAGAGATAGAGAGAGAGATGAGAGGAAAGAGAGAGAGAGAGGAGATGAGCAGGAGGAGATGAGAGAGGAGAGAGACGAGAGAGATGAGAGAGCGAGAGAGCAGGAGAGAGACGGTGAGGACTGAAGAGAATCTAGAAGGAGGAGGACGAGACGGAGAGGAGAGACCGAGAGAGTACGAGAGAGAGAGAGAGAGAGAGAGAGAGAGAGAGAGAGAAAGAAAGAGAGAGAGAGAGAGAGAAAGAGGAGGGAGAGATAGACCCCAACACCCGGATCTCTGTCTTTATCATGGGAATCCCTCGTTAAACTTTCGTCACAGATCAGGGCGAAGTAATTGAGTCTTGAAACAGTGTTTGGAGGAAAGGGGGGGAGGGGGGGAGGAAGGGAAGGGGGAGGAAGGGGACGGAGAGGGGGAGGAGGGGGATGGGAAGAGAGAAGGGAGAGGAGGGGGAGGAAGGGGAGGATTGGGAGGAAGGGGACGGAGAGGGGGAGGAAGGGGACGGGGAGGAGGGGGATTGGGAGGAGTGGGACGGGGAGGAGGGGGAAGAGAGGGGGATAGGAGTGGATTAGGGGGGTGGGAGGTGGAGGGAAAGTTGATTTGTTGTTGATTCGTTCAGCTGATTCGGCCAATCGGGTGGGAAAAAAAGGAAGGGAAGGGGAGGGAGAAGAGGGGTATCGTGGAGACTGGAGGTAAGGGGGGTAGGGGCTGGGTTGAGGAATGGGGTAGAGGTAGGGGAGAAGAAGGAGGATAGCAGGGTAGGAGGAAGGGAGATAGAGGGGGGAAGGGAAGAAAGGAGGAGGGGAAGAAAGGAGGAGGGGAAGAAAGGAGGAGGGGATAGGGAAGATTAAGGTAGAGGGGGATGGAAGGGGAAGGGATGGGGGAGGGAGAAATATGTGTTAGATCGTCTGTTCTCTTTTTTTTATTTATGTATTTATCTAATGAAAACCTCGTTGATAAAATAAACAATAACCCGCCCTTCTCCCTCCAAAATACTATGCTGTTTCTTTCAACTGAAACAGACCAGACACATGCAAACACACACAACACACACATACAACACACACACACACACAACACACACACACACAACACAACACACACACACACACAACACAAACACACACACACACAACACACAACACACACACACACACACATAAACACACACAACACAAACACACACACACAACACACAACAAACACACACACACATACACACACACAACACAAACACACACACACACAACACACACACACACACACATACAACACAAATACACACAACACACACACACAGCACACACATAACACAACACAACACAATACACACACACAAACACACACACACAACACACACACACACACACACAAATAAATACACACACACACACACACACACACACAACACACACACACACACACACACACACACACAGCCTTTGATCCATAGAACTTCTTGAACAAAATGCCGTCCATCTTAAGACTTTCCCAACCCTGCCCTTATCAAGAGTCAGATCACGTGACGTGGGAGGAAGGTGGGGGGGGGGGGGGGGCGAGGAGGATGAAAGGTAGTGGCTAGGTAGGTGGGGGTGGGGGGCGAGGGGGATGGATAAGGGATAGGGACGGGGAGGGGGGAGGGGTGAAGGGGGAGGGGGTGAACACCCATGGCAGGAGAGAATAAGAGATTTACATGGCAGCTTGTTTCACTTGAGGCCCGATGAGTCAGCTGCGTACGATGAATGCGAAGGAAAGGTAAAGGTGAATAAGGGGAGGGGAGGGGGAGGAAAGGGATGAGTAGGAGGAGTTGAAGGAGGGGAGGGGAGAAGAGGGAAGGAGGGGGGTGGGGATGAAGGGGAGAAGGAAAGAAGGAAGGGGAGGGGGAAGGAGAGGAAGGTGAAGTGGAGAGGGGATAGGAGGGGAGGTAGAGGGAAAGGAAAGGGGGGGGGGTAGAAGGGATAAGGGGAGGGTGAATTAGGGGACAAGGTGGGAGGAAGGAGAATAGGGGGAAGACGGAAGGAGGGGAAAGGGAAGACGGAAGGAGAGGAGTAGGAAGACAGGAGAGGATAGGGGAAAGAGAAGAGGGAGGTAATAAAGGGGGGGATGGGGGAGGAGAGAGGAGGAGGAGAAGGGAAAGAAGGAAGTAAGGGGAAGGAAGGCTGAATGAGGAGAATGGGAAGGGCGATAGACGGTAGGGGAAGGAGGAGAGAAGGTAAGAGGAAGGGGAACGAGGGGAAAGGGAAGAGGGATCGATGAGAGAAAGAGGGAAAATGGGGACTGTGGTTAAAATGCTAGCGGGGATTAGTGGGATTTTGATCTTTTTTTTATCTCCGAGGATATTAAATCGATTTGTTCTTTCTTTCTTTCCTTTTTATTTTTCTTTTCTGCTGGTTTTGTTTGTTTGGCTGTCTGTCTCTCTGTCTATATCTCTATACCCTCTCCTGCCCCCCTCTCAATCTTTTCTTTCTGCGCCTCTCTCTCTCTCTCTCTCTCTCTCTCTCTCTCTCTCCCCCTATCCCTATCTATCTTAATGTGTCCGCTCTCTCTCTGTCTTTCTCGTTCTCTCTCTCTCTCTCTCTCTCTCTCTCTCTCTTTCTCTCTCTCTCTATCTATCTTTGTGTGTGTGCGCCCCCTCCCCTCTCTCTATCTTTCTCCCTCTCCATTTTGCCCTATATATCCTTCTGTGTGTGCGCCCCCCTCTCCCTCTCTCTTCTCTTCCTTACTTCTCGTTTTCCCTCTTTCTGTCCGCTCTCTTTCTCTCAACCCTCTCTCAAAGTTTTATCTGGTATACCGCCGATGATGAGTGAAAAATATTTTGCCTTTAGTGACAGATAATTATGGATTGAAATTTAAAACGCCTATTTTTCCAATGTGAACTTGTGTTTACAAGGCTCTGAGCCATAATGTGTGAGATAATACAACCTTACACTATATAAATCATATATAAAAGGGTATTACATTATAATGTGTTTTCTTTTTTTCACTTGAGAAACAGCTTAGTAACATTGGACTGTACACAGAACAACCGAAAAGGGAATACAGCAAATATGCTTTATTGTCCTGGAAGAAGCAAGATAGCATATTCGTGTGTTTTCCTGTGTACTCCATTCAGCATGAATCCCCAACACAGGACTCAAAACCAAGAACAAACAAAACAAAACCGTTAAAGATCTAAAACTGTGCAAAACACGGCTACTACACGCCGAGACTGCCTAACAGCATAATGGCAATATGAATAAGCCAATTACTGCAACAACATCAGCAACAACAACAACAAAACAACACCTTATGAGAAAACAATTTCCTCTGCAACATGATAGGGGTTGGCCTGGTATATATTGCTTAGCATATAACCCAAAAAAAAAAAAAAATTGTCTTTAAACTTTAAAAAGACGTAGTAACGCCATAGTGCAAACAAAATGCATTAAATCTTGCTTTCGTGAATGAAGGATTAGAAAAAAAATAGTTCTTAATTTCCAAGAAAAACAAATGACGTCATCTAAGCCTTTTACCTTTTGGTTTGCATAATTGAAGTTGGCTTTATGTTCACCCAAGATATAAGTAGTGTGGTTAAGGTTGCAGGCACGGCCAGTTACTCTAATGCAACAGCCTTCATTTCTCGTTGGCCTGTGTTGCAAGATAGACGTGGTGAGAGAGAGAGGTGAAAGAGGAAAATGAGAGAGGAAACACGACACACTAAATCTCACACAAAAATGTATTATTTAAGAGGAATGGCTACAGGGTGAGAAAGAGATGGGGGATGAGATAAATAGTGAGAGAGAGAGGAAAGGAGAGAGATAGAGAGAGAGAGAGAGAGAGAGACAGGAAGAGCGGAGGAGAGGGAGGAGGAAAGCGGAGCGAGGAGAGAGGAGAGCGAGAAGATGAGAGAGAGAAGAGAGAGAGAGGGAGAGAGGGAGACAAAGAGAGAGAGAGAGACAACGAGAGATGGAGGATGAGAGAGAGGAGAAGAGGAGAGAGGAGAGAGAGAGAGAGAGAGAGAGAGAGAGAGGTGAGAGAGGAGAGAGAGAGGAGAGAGAGGGGGGGGGGGGGGGGAGAAAGGGAGAGAGAGGGCTGAAGGGGGGGGGAGAAGAGAGGAGGAGAACGGAGGAGAGTGAAAGAAAGAAAAGGACGAGAGAGAAGAGAAGAGAAGAGAAGAGGAGAGAGAGAGAGAGAGAGAGAGAGAGAGAGAGAGAGAGAGAGAGAGGGGGAGGATGAGACGTAAAGGAAGAGGGAAGAGAGATGAGGATTGAGAGAGGCTGGAGAGAGAAGGGGGGGAGAGAGCTGCGGAGAGGATTGAAGAGAGGGAGAGAGGGAGAGGGGGGGGGATGCGCGAGGGAAGATGAGCTGGGGGAGAGGGGGGGGAGGAGGAGAGAGAGGAGAGAGCGCTTGAGAGAGAGAGAGAGAAAGAGGAGAAAAGATAGAAAGAGATAGATAGATATATAGATGGGTAGATAGATAGAGAGGAGAAAGAGAGAGAGAAGAGTAAGAGAGAATACGTGCATGGAAACGGTATTTTATACTTTTCTGGTTACCTCAATACCTAAATCCTTAAAAAAAAAAAAAAAAAAAAAAAAAAAAAACACAAAAAACAAACCGTAGTAGGATATTCAATATTTACTTGTATGCACACATTTCATATATACGTTGTAATAAAATAATTCAGAAATGGATTACCCTTTCCAAACGGCTACATTGAATCACTATTTAAACTTAAAATACAGTCATTTGTTTTTGTTTCTGTCCACCACTGAGATCCCTTCTGAGATTCCTATTTATCTTTTTCCTTGCTAAAATACCGAATTTTTTATTATCTAACATATAAATCGTCATTATCTTGATATGATGGGCACGTTTTCATTTTAATTTATAATGTGAACAATACCGGTGATGATGATGATGGTGATGATGATGATGATGATGATGATGATGATGATGATGATGATGATGATGATGATGGGGATGATGGCGATGAAGATAATAATGATATAAAGGATTATTATGATTATGATGATAATAATGATAGTGATAATAAGGGTAATGGTGATAATAGAGATAATATAATGAAAATGATAATGATAATGATGATAACAGCAATAAAAATGATAATGATAGTAATAAGAATTATTATAATCATGATATACTACTATTACTATTAATAGCGAGAGTGATAATGATGATAACATAAATGATAATAATGATAATAATAATAATAATAATAATAGTAATAATATCAATAACAATGATAGTGAAAACAACAACAAAAACGACAAGAAGAACAACACTACTACTACTACTGCTACTAAGACTGATACTACTACCACTACTACTACTACTACTACTATTACTACTATTATTTTACTACTATTACTACTATTATTTTTTCAATATCTTAGTAGCCTCCAATCCCCCATTATAGCCACGTCTACACCTCCATTTATTACTTAACCTAAGATCTGCACATTCTGCTATTACTACTACAACTACTACTATAGCTACTACTACTATTACTACTACTTCTACTACTGCTACTACTATAACTACTACAACAACAACTACTACTACTTCTACTATTACTACCGCTAATACTATAACTACTACCACCACACCACTACAACTACTACTATTACTATTACTACTCTTACTCTTCCTCCTACTACTACTACTGCTGCTATTACTCCTACTACCAAAGCTATACAAAATCTTGCTTTCACGAACGAAGGATAGAAAATAAACAATAACAACAATGACAATATCATTAATTATGATAATGATTATAACAATACTTTCACTACATCTAGTGAGGATGTTGCTGCTGATAATAATGATAATAATAATAGTGATAATGATAATAATGATAATAATGATAGTGATAATGATAATAATGATAATAATGATAATAATGATAGTGATAATGATAATAATGATAATAATAATAGTGATAATGATAATAATGATAGTGATAATGATAATAATGATAATAATGATAGTGATAATGATAATAATGATAGTGATAATAATAATAACGATAATAATGATAATGATAATAATGATAGTGATAATGATAATAAAAATAATAACAATAACCACAAAATGAAAACAAAAGTCGAACTCAGGAGGAAAGTCCCCCAAAAGGTTGTCGCCGCAGCTTCGAAACTCACGAGTTATGTCAATAATGCTGGTCTTCTTCACAACACGGTCGATGGCGGGGTTAAGGATTTTTGTTAAAGAGCTCGACCACTCACCACCACACGGAGATTTCTGTCGTGACCTAACCACATACTGGGTCAGCTCAGACGAGGTCACCCAACCGCCTGAGCTGACCCGACTCACTCTCTCCTTGACCCCTTGTACGACCTCGCCTGAAATATAGAAGAGGTTGAAATCAGACACGTGCAGTGAGACCTGGGGAGGAATGACCAAGATATATTTTTGTTGTTTCGACAGGATTGGTGGAGGAAAAACAAAGAATCGCAAAGAGAGAGAGAAAAAAAGAGAGAGTATGAGAGAGAGAGAGAGAGGGAGGGAGAGAGATAAAAAAAAGAGTGAGAGAGCGAGACGAGGATCGCGAGTGCGCCGAGCTAGAGAGACACGGCGCGAGCGAATCGACAGCGGGAGCGTTTAGCGGAGCTATAAGGCTTGGGCGGAGCGGGAGAGGGAGGGGAGATGAGGGTGGAGCTCGAGCGGAGAGAGAGCTCGCGCTCGAGCGCCGCCGTCCCTTAACGGCGCGCGAGAGAGAGAGAGATCGCGGAAAGAGAGAGAGAGAGAGAGTAGAGTAGATGAAGAGGAGAGGTGAGAGAGGAGAGAGCGAGAGCGAGAGCGAGAGCGAGTGGATTAGCGAGGAGCGAGAGCTGAGAGAGAGAGAGAGAGTCGAGAAGAGGAGGAGATAGGCGGAGCTGGAGATTAGAGCGGGCTGCGACGAGAGAGGAGAATATAGAGAGAGAGAGAGAGAGAGAGAGAGAGAGAGAGAGAGAGAGAAAAGAGAAAAAAAGAACGAACGGAAGAAGAAAGAGAGAGAAATAAATGATATGAAAGAATCAAGTCGAAGGAAACAAAATATAAAGGAAGGGAAAAGGAGGGGCATAAAGAGAGATTGGGAAAGAGAGAAAGAAGATATATCAAAACAGAGACATTATATCCACAGAAATAACTCCTTGAATTTGTACAGAAGATAATGAGTTTTTTTTTGTCCAGCAGAGCTTCATTGTGCATGATGATATTGTCCTCATTTTCCATTTATATCCGGATTAATAATTAATAAAGACAGAAAGAGAAAGGAAAAAAAAATGTTCAAGGAACGAAAAATGGTTGATATGCAGAAAGAACATAGAGCGTCTGTGAAGCGGAAGAATGATTTAATGATAAATGAAAGGAAGGCGGGACAGGAGGGAAAGCAAAATGACGAAGAGGAAGAAGGGGAGAGAAAGGGAAGGAATAAAAGGAAAGAAAATTAGAGAAATGGAAGGAGGAAAGCGAAAAAAAAAAACCACCTTGAAATAAGTAAAATTGAAATATCATTTTCATATCTTTTCGGAATACCATCCGGGCTTGTGTAATGGAATACAAGGGGGGGGGGGGCCGGGGGGGGCAGGCCACACACAGCAAACCGTGTTCTTGTTTCTAGGTTGCATGCATTAAATTGTTTACATTTTCTGTAGCTTCCGGAATATTAATATCTAACAGGAAGAGTAAATAACTTAACAAAACAAAGAAAAGAAAGGGATAAAGGAAAGTGAGAGAAAGAAGAAGACTAAACTAATGGAGATCAATTTAAAAACCTTTATTAAAGTTCCTTTGAATGCCATTGGATTCGTCCAAGGCTTGTCCTTACTTTTATGTGTTAAATCGCTCACATTTTATGTAGTTTCTGGAGCACTGAAACAACAAAGCCTTTTAAAAAGAGGGAACAGGGTAACAAGATGATGAAATCCTAGAGAATAATACAGTGGTAATTCATGTTCTATCAGAGAAACACGAGCTAGAAGGGGTAAAATGTAAAGACCTTTACTTACATCTTTTAGAGTAAAAATAAAGCAAAATGCAAAGGTTAATCCAGATGTGTTTTAAGCCGCATGTATTAAACTGTCCACAGTCCCTGTAGGATCTGGATTAATGAAACAGAGAAACCACACAAAGAGGAGACTGACCAAGAGAAGAAGGTAAAAATAAATCGTCGTCGAGATTGTATGGCAGAATACAATAGCAATTCATATTAAATAGATTAAAGAAGTACATTCTGAATCCCCCCCCCCCCCCACGTGTACATATTTTTCAGAACTTTCAAAACAGGAAAATGGTTTTGTGAAGCAGGGTGCAAGGATCATTTTCCTCGTATTTTGAAATGTTTTTTTTTTTTTTAATACAGCATTTCATTTATAGTTGCTGTTTCTTTTTTATAACGCATTGCGCAAGAAGGATATCTGATAGTTGAACAAAGCTAATTTCATAAAGGGAACAAATGGTAAAATGGTAGCATAAAAGAATAACATGTTCTGGATTTGTGTGGAAGAATGCAAGGTTAATTTTCAACTGGGTTTGAGCTTCATGAACAATTCTTTTATGGCTTGAAATCTCTGGATTAACGCGAAGGATACGTAGGGGAGGGAGAGAGATTAAGAAATGGATGGGGGAAGAGTGGGCATGAAAGAGAGAGAAAGAGAGAGAGAGAGAGAGAGAGAGAGAGAGAGAGAGAGAGAGAGAGAGAGAGAGAGAGAGAGAGGGAGTGGGAAGAGAGAGAGAGAGAGAGAGAGAGAGAGAGAGGGAAAGAGAGAGAGGAAGAGAGGAGAGAGAGGGACGAAGAGAAAAAGAGAGAGAGAGAGAGAGAGAGAGAGAGAGAGAGAGAGAGAGAGAGAGAGAGAGAGAGAGAGAGAGAGAGAGAGAGAGAGAGAGTGTGAAAGAGAAAGAGAAAGAGAGAAAGAGAGAAAGAGAGAGAGAGAGAGAGAGAGAGAGAGAGAGAGAGAGAGAGAGAGAGAGAGAGAGAGAGAGAAGTAAAAATAGAAAGAAGAGAGAAGGGGAAATGTAAAAAAAAGTTATTATATAAAAAAAGAAAGCGAAAGAAAGAAAGAAAAAAGAAGAAGAAGAGAAACAGACAAAAGAAAGAGATATAGATAGACGCATGAACATATACACAAATAGTAGACAGAAACAGATACAGATAGATACATATCAAAAGATAAAATACAACCAAAAAAACAAGCAAGCAAGCGAACAAACAAACAAGCCAAACCATCACCTCCACCAACAAAGCAAACAAACAAAGAGAGAATGAACTACACAAATTAGTTCTTACACCTACCTTGTACAACCCAGGAGAGGGACGAGGGGGGGTTTGACTCAGCTGTTTCACAGGTAAGGGATATAGGCTCCCCTACTTTCACGTGCGCTGGGCCGGCCAAGCTTACGGACGATGACGGATCTGAAGGAAGGAATCAGCTGTTCTAAGGTGGATGTGGAGGAAGGAATGAAGGGGGTTTGTGAATTAGAATTTGTGTTTGTATGTTCTGTATGAATGGGTGAGTGATCTGAATGAATGTTGTAGATATGAATATTATAGAATAACATATGGATAACTGGTTATTTATTGTAATTACATAGATGCTGTATAGAATATACAACTTGGATAGACAGATGTTCCAAACAAATGTTACAAATCAGCAAATAAATAGTAACCGATGATGAATAAATTCTTAATCTATGAAAATAGTAGAATTGATTTAAATCAATAAAGCACACAGAAGCAATAGGAAAACACTCCACATTATTTATATCACGAGTATTGCATTATCATTTCTGCGTGGTATGTTAATTTCCTGTAATACACATAGATTGCTCGATGAAATGGTAATTGAATATGAAAATGATTTGTAAAGCAAACATACAATGTATCTGGACTATTACAAGTAAACACAAACACACACACACACGCACACACACATAAACACACACAAACACACACACACATCTACACACGTTATTTACAATATTGGATAGATTTAAGAATACCCTTTTTTGTGGAAAAAACAACATTATAATTTATCCGCCCTTTGATTAAATTCATGTGTTGGGATTAGTATGAAATGTGACTGATTGGCTGCTGTTATAATATTGGCATTATTGTCATTCGTTAATTAGATGGACAACTAAAACCCGTTCCGGTACATCGTATTTCAGACTATACTTATGGAACGTACTATGACGAATAGGAATATTATTTGGTAGAATAATGATAAAAAAAGATCTTACGCAGATGTAGGGTATGAAGGCATTGTACACATGTAACTGCACTCAACATATACACACATAGACAAACACACACTCACACACAGACAAACAAACACACATACAGACAAACAAGCAAACACACACATACCATAGATGCAAACGAACATTTACGCTCCCACCCTCTACACATTTTTTTTTTTTTTTTTTTTTTTTTTTTTTTTTTTTTTTAAATCACAAACGCAGCTACAAAATGTCTTACAATAGTAATTACCGAGGACCCATTGACTAGCATTATATAGTGATAACACTATTACTCACAATAAACAAAGTATATCAGGGACATACGAAAACGATTACACAAATTCAGAATCAACCCAAAAAATGAGAAAAGTACAACAGAAAGTAGATAGAATCATCAAACACCAAATGTATATCTGCACACATCTGTTTACCCTCAAAACCAAAAGAAAAAACAAAACAAAACAAAAGAAACGCAATTCCTGGAAGAAAAAAAAAGAAAGAAAAAAAAACTAATGGAAAAACACAAAATCCCACAAAATGAACCCTAATTAGAGACCCAACAACTACAAAAACACACACAAAAAAAACAAAAACAAAACAAAAACAACAACAAAA
>NW_028234404.1:405575-408075 GCF_977035675.1 Penaeus japonicus
TCCCCCCCCCCCCCCCCCCCCCCTTTTCTTCTCTCTCCTCGGATCTCTTTCTCTTCTCTCTCTCTCTCTCTCTGTATATCTCTCTCTCTCTCTCTCTCTCTCTATCTCTCTCTCTCCCTCCTCCCCCCCCCCCCCCTCTCTCTCTCGTCTCTCTATCCCTACTACTCCTCGCTTTAAGAAGTTATAATGATCTGAATTCTGGTATCCTTCGACCACGCCATCATGGATGTAATTTCACCTTATGTAAACCACTAGTGGTAAAAAAGCGAAAAATATATCTTCCTTTAAATAATTCCTTATATAAGTGATATCTAATCAATAGGGGTGTGAGAGAGAGGGGAGGGGGGATATCAGAACAGAAATGCAAATTATATAACGATTTAATGACATTGATATAAAGAGGAAATTGAATAAGAAAGATCTCCACTATAATTACGACCTAACTGTGCCAATCTCTCTCGCGCCTTTGTTGCAACCGAATCCTCAGATATAATGCAGAGAGGTCAACGGGAACTTAATTGATACAGATTCCCTTGGCGACCGTTCTTCACAACAAACACATCCCCTCCTCTCGCCGCTCGGTTTCCCCTCGGGACCAAGGGGAAAGTGAGAGAGAGAAACTGGTTCGTAATTTTGACTCATTCCCTCGGGCTGATTTTTTTTTTTTGGGGGGGGGGGGGGGAGAGCCCATGGAGAGTCAACGAGGGGAAACGTGGAGGCTGAAAGTGACAGAAAGGGGAGGCGGTGTGATGCAGGTTTATAATGTGACATTGATCGACATGTGGCGTGTTGATAGGAGGTAGGTTTAAAGGCACACAGGCAAGTCAATATTCACTCACAGCACGCACGCGCACAGCACGCACGCCACCAAACACACCACACACAACATATACACTATATATACATATATATCGATTTTCTATATCTATCTATCTAACTATCTATCTATCTATCTATCTATCTAATCTATCTTTCTTAATATATATATATATATATATATATATTATATATATATATATATATACAATCTACATATATATGTTTGTATGTATATATACATAATATGTAATATATGTATATATGTGTATATATATATATGTATATATATATATATGTACATAAATACATATATGTATATAATTTTTTTATATCTAGATCTCTATCTATCTAGTCTTATAATACATACATATATAAAAGACATACATACATACATATATATAATATATATATATATACATATATATATATATATGTATGTATATACATATATGATAACCACATCTATCTCTATAACTTCCTCTTTATTGCCACGCCGTTAGGAATCGAAAGTCCCATCATCCCAAGTCCCCGAACCTCACTGAACATACAACCAGATCTTAGAAATGCGAAAAAAAAAAAAAAAAAAAAAAAAAAAAAAAAAAAAAAAAACGCTGTATTATCTCCCGCGAAGGTATATATATTCTTTTTATTTATTCACACAAGGAATATATTCACACACACACATATCTCAATGAACATACAACCAGATCTTAGAAATGCGAAAAAACAAACAAAAAAAAAACGCTGCATTATCTCTCGCGAACCTGATATTCTCCTCAAAGACTTTTAAAAGCACTAGTCCCCGCCATAACTGTCCTCGTAATATACCATTAGGTACTGTGAAGAGAATCCTCGGAACGGGAAATTAGGCTCAAAACTGCAGGATCTTTCCACTCTTCGCGCCCTTACGTCCCTCTCCATCCTTCTTAACGTCGACGGAACAACATACTGCTCTGTGTGAATCCTTAGGTTTGAACACGTTATAGCCAAAGCGAAAAGGGGTTTGATGCAACAAAGGTGAAGATAAATTGCGTTGCTAGAAGGAAGAGAGAAGGAGACTAAGGAAAATTTATTCCTATCAAACAATTTTTCTTTTTTATTTTTTTCAATCTTATTTTCGTCTTTCTAGCCTTCATGAATTCTTCGATTACTATTCCTTTTGCTTTATCACTCTCTGTAATTCATATTCTATTGATTGAACCTACTGGCTCATTGGTTCGGTTGTATGGGCGAGGGAGACCAGAGGAGATAATGCAACATGGCGTGGGATTATGAAGGAATGAATGCAATGCAATGAATGCAAAAATGCAATGCAATGTGAGAGAAGAACCGAATGATTGAAAGTAGAATGCGGGTAATATGTCTGTACTATGTATCTATCTATCTATATTTTCTTTTATAAACTATTCGTTTATGTAGACAGTGGATTATGACATTTTATAAATGTGAAGGTTTTTAGTTTGATAGATAATGGATTATTTTTTTATACCAGTAACCTGTTACCCCGCCCCCCCCCATTCCTTATCTCTCTCTCTCCCTCTCCCTCTCTCTCTCTCTCTCTCTCTCTCTCTCTAACAACTCTTCGCTTTTTGCTTCAAAAAATATTTAGGCTTTTGAATTTATGTTAATAGATGAAATAATTTCAAAGGGAATATTTTTTCTCTTGTTGACCACCAGTAGG
>NW_028234404.1:413075-415575 GCF_977035675.1 Penaeus japonicus
ACCCTACCTATATATATATTACTAATATATATATATATATAACAACACGCACAACACACACACACACACACACACACACATATAGAATATATACATATATATATATATATTATATATATATATATATATATATATTATATATATATATATACAGGTATATTCATATATTTTTTTATATATATACAATTACGCAACGCTTTAACTGGGCGCAATCTTACTTCGTTTTTTTTTTTTCCAAATTGATTTAACAAAATGCTAAATAAATAAACCTACAATCACGGCCTCCCTTCACGTAAATAATTAACGAGCCACTATACCCTCGAGGTCAAAGGTCAGCACCTCCGCCTCAAGGACCAGGTGAGCATGTTAAAGCAAGAACTTTCCTCATATGCAAATTGCAAGCTTCGTTGCACCTGGCTGCTTGATATTCCGGAAATGTCAAACTCTCTTAAGACGGGAAAGTTTGACAGATTTTTCCTCACGTGACGATAAAACAAGCATTCCTTATCTCAGGGGAAAATTGGAAATATGTGTGTATTCTGTTCGTAATTTACCTCGCTTGCTATACTAATCTCTGCTTTAACTTATGTTGCATATTTCATTTATTTCTATGCTTTCATGTAGAGATATCCTCAAAAGTCAAAAGATTGATTATGAAAAAATTAAAAAGAAAACAGTGATAATATTGAAATAACAAAGTCTGATAAAGAATGACATTATCATCCCAGTTTAACTGAAGCGACTGTAGTTGATATCAAAAGCTAATTACGTTCTTGATCTTAGGTGAATGGAAGGTATATTTAATCAGTCTTTGCAAATGACAACTACTGCACCCCTCCCCCCCCCCCCCCCGCCCACCCTGCACACACACACTCCCTCTTACCTCCCCCTTCCTCTCCCATTTGAATAATAATATCTAATCATCTCTCAATGATTTTTTTTAAACATCCGGAAACCTAACGATGTAGTTTAATCAAAGCAACAAACAAAAAGGTCACAGTTTAGTCCTATATACAGACCCCCCCCCCCACAACGATTATTTCTGTATGACACTAAAGCTATCATTGCTATTACCTCCTTTAGTATCATCAAAGTAATTCTCGATTTCATTGCATATAGTCATCGCGAGGTAAACAAGTGGCATGTTATATGGACGGATCTCAGAAGGACAAACACAAAGACGAAATCATTAGAATACACAAGGTCTTTTCTCTTTCAGTTACATGCAGGTGAGGGCATTTGATTCCTTCAGAATGGATTAAAGTGTAAATACCTAAAATTATAGGAAAAAGAGTGTAAATCATCATCAAATTATCATCATTATCATCTCATCAGCGTCATCATCATTATCATTATCATTTCATTAGAGTCATCATCATCTTCATCATTAACACTAACAACTTTTATCATCATTAATATAAATGACTTCAATACTATGAAGTCTTGTAATAGGAAAGAGTAATAAAGGAGAATAATTTGTCAGTATTTTGGGTCTTCAATGTTACATAAATGCTAAGAAATATATGTATCTCTTTTTTTTCGGCACACACACACACACACACACACACACACACACACACACACACACATATATATATATATATATATATATATATATATATATATATATATGCATATATATATATATATATGTATATATATATATATATATATATATATATATATATATATATATATATTTATATATATATATATATATATGGCTTTGCATATACATATACACACATATGTATGTACGTTTTCTCTCTCTCTCTATCTCTCTCGAAAACATTTACTACTGAAGTTTAATTACCGTGAACGATCCTTCCAAATTTTTGTTTTGAAATGTTTATTATAAATTTCGTAGTTTAAGGTGGAGAGTTCGATAATCAGATCGCTTTTAATATTCACTAGCAGGACTTAAAATAATGGGGATTATGATGTTGACGTTTATCATTATTATTGTCATTATTATCATCCTCGTCCTCCTCATTCTTATTATTGTTATTATATTTCATTATCATTATCATCATTATCGGTATTACTATTATTGTTATTCTTATTATTTTCGCTAATACCATTATCAGTCCTATTACCATCATCAACATCATTATCATCACCATCAATATTGCTGCGGTCATTTAATTATCCATCATTAACATCATATCATATCATATCATACCTATTACCATCCTCATTATCATCATTATCGTTATCTATGTCGTATTATTCTCCTTATGATTACCATCACTGTTACCATTATTGATCAATGTCAAGCTAAATTATTACGAAGATTGGCTGCTCGTAAATTAAGTTAATTGTCAGTCACTTACTAGACTATTACTTTTCTTCAGCTTTGAATATTGCTTTCCGATATTGGGCAAAAGATGAATGAGGAGGAGCACTCACCCCCCCCCCCAAAAAAAAAAAAAAAAAAAAAAAAAAAAAAAAAAAAAATGAATAAATAAAAAGTAGAAAAGAGATTTGATCCAAAGATGGT
>NW_028234404.1:423075-425575 GCF_977035675.1 Penaeus japonicus
CAGTGGATATAGCTCACTGAACGAGGGAGAGAGGTAAATGCCACAAGAATGACCCACCTCACTCCATATATAGAAAAAAAATTCCCTCCACAGTGCTAACACTGTAACTCCATCTTATCAATAGCCCACATATTAATAATTAATTATTATTAATTATTAATTGATTGATAATTAATTAATTAATTAAAAATGATTAATAATTAATAATTAATAACCTGCAATAGATTCAATCTCCAGAGATAACATATCAGAAACTACTTCAGAATTAAAACTATAGAAATAAATATGAGAAACTTCCTATCAGATAATGAAAAAATTATTTAAAAATTAATCACTTTTTTTAAAGGAGACAAAGAAAGAAAAAAAAGAGAGGGGAAAGGCCTATCTATCTGGCAATCTGTTTAATATTGCAAAATATTTACGTTGTTTTTTTTATGGTTCGTACACTTAAAAGCTGCCAAAGAGAAATAATTTTTATTACTAGACCAGATCAGACCAGTTGGAACAGACATCATATTCAATAATTCTGAGGACTAATAAGGCAATAATAATAATAATAATAATGATAATAATAATAATAATAATAATTCTTTTAACAGGTCACGCTGGTCAGTTGACTTGGTTTGGTTCTCTAGGGATGGTTTATATGGTATATAAAGGTCAATTGCCGTGAAGCTTTGAGACAGAGACAGAGACAGTGGAAGATATATATATATATATATATATATATATATATATATATATATATATATATATATATATATATATATATACAGAGAGATAGATAGATAGAGAGAGAGAGAGAGAGAGAGAGAGAGAGAGAGAGAGAGAGAGAGAGAGAGAGAGAGAGAGAGAGGGAGAGAGGAGGCAGAGAGAGCCAGATAGATTGAGAGAGAATGAGAGAGAGAGAGAGAGGGGGGAGGGGGGAGAGACAGAGACAGTGAAAGAGATAGAGAGATAAAGAGATAGATATAAAGCTCAATTACCGTGAAACTTTGAAATACCTCAATTAAGGTGATCACAAGAGAGCAAGAGAAATGAAGAAATGGAGAACAGGATTAAGAAAAAAAGAAAGAAAGAAAAAAACAGGCATCGTTTTTTGTCTGTGTGTGTGTGTGTGTGTGTTATAAGATTGTCCGATTGCTTAGTCTGTGTTGCCGTAGCGAAAACGTAGCACAATTGTTTCGGAATTTCGAATAAATGATGTATTGGGCGATCAATTATTTCAGATCCGTGAAATTGCTGAGAAAGATGTAGATAGGATTGGGAAATCGAAAAGCATAAAACGTTAAAAAAACTGTATAAAGTCTCATTCTCTCTGTGTGGAATAGTACCTGTATTTCTTTCTTTTTTTTGTACTAGTGTTCGTATCATTTATCAGACTCTCTCACTCTCCCTGTCTGTCTGCCTGTTTTTCTCTCTCTCTCTCTCTCTGCCTCTTCTCTCTCTCTCTCTCTCTGTCTCTGCTCTCTCTATCTCTTTCACTGTCTCTGTCTCTCTCCCCCCCCCTCTCTCTATCTGGCTCTCTCTGCCTCTTCTCTCTCTCCATCTCTGTCTCTCTTCTCTCTATGTCTTTCACTCTCTGTCTCCCCCCTCCCTCTCTCTCTATCTGGCTCTCTCTGCCTCTTCTCTCTCTGTCTCTCCTCTCTCTATGTCTTTCACTCTCTGTCTCCCCCCCCTCTCTATCTCTTTCTCTCTATCTGGCTCTCTCTCTTTGTCTCTCCTCTATCTATGTCTTTCACTGTCTTTATCTCTCTCGTCTCCCCCCCTCTCTCTCTATCTCTTTCTCTCTCTATATAATTCTCTTTCTCTTTCTCACTCCCTCACTCTCTCTCTCTATCTTATTTCGCTATTCATTATGACGAAGTAAGGAATTATTTCAGTCATCTTCATGACATGTAAAGCAAAATTAAGTTTCAAAAAGCGGTTTTATATCCAAATGCTTAACAACATAGAAATTCCCTTGTCGAGTCCTTATCATGCATTACTAGAACTAGAGCATAATTAACACACACACATACACATATGTATGTGTGTGTGTGTGTGTATGTGTATGTGTGCGTGTGTGTGTGCTTGTGTGTGTGTGAGTGTGTGTGTGTATGCGTGTGTGTGTGTGTGTGCGTGTGTGTGCGCGCGTGTGCGTGCAGTTAAGTCTGTGTGGATGTGCGTGTGCGTGTAGAATATGACTATAAGCGTATTTTGTTGATGGAAATTGTCCATGTGATCACAATCATAAACAAACAAACAACACCTGAAAAACAAAACTGAACCACAATCCTTTTCACTCTACCTGTGACAGCAAGTCATCAGTCACTGAGACCCACACCATAACTTAAACAAACATATTTATTGATTCATGTTTTATTGTAATATTTCTGAGCTCTCTGTATACAGTAAACAAAATGAGATATTGGTGTTTCTTGTAAACATATAATTCATTAATTCAGTATGTCCTTGCGTGCATGGAAACTCGCAGCCTTACAGAATTTCTAAACGCATT
>NW_028234404.1:445714-453214 GCF_977035675.1 Penaeus japonicus
CACAATTGTATATTGTAGAAATGTAATCCACTGCAATGTGATCGTTTCCTATGCCCGGAACACAGAGCAGATAAACGCAAAGATATACATGAAAGGAAATTTAAAAGATATTCCTAAAACTATCGGGTTTCACGATCAGCTGATTATCATAGTACCAGCACAGTACAAATTAATAATAATGGCGGTTTTCAGGTTGCTTGCATAAATAATTTAGGAATTGATATAAAACTTTATAAAAAAAAAACATATATAAGGTCTCATACGTATGTATTACTGAAGAAAATAGAGGTGGTTTGAATTTGTTTGTTGGATGCAATTCATCTTTGTATTATCATCACCATGATGCTAAGAGTATACAAATATTACGCTTTATTAGATATGTAACATCAATATCTTTCAATTAAGGTCAAATTCGTATAAGTTTTGCCGAAAAAAAACGTCCCAAAGGGCATTATTGTCGACAGGAGCTTACAGAGTGAAATGAAAAAATAAAGGATAAAAATAATGATTTCTAAGGATTTACAAAAAGAAAAAAGAAAAAAAAGAGAAAGAAAATAAAAAAAACAAACAAACAAAGCATGTCGAGATGAAAGGTTTAAAGCGGATACAGAATTCTTCTTGATGTTTGGGTTTAGCTTTTTCAAAAGGATTTGTGGAATATGTAATATTATATGTATATATAATAATATATAATATATATATAATATATATAAATATATTATTTATATAATATATAATATATATATGTATGTATATATATACATAATTATATATATATATTATAAAAATATATATATAAATATATATATATATGTATCTATATACACACATATATATTTAATATATCTATCTAAATATATATATATATAAAATATATATATATATATATATATAGCGCTATATATATATACACACACAACACACACCACACACCCCACAACAGCACACACACACCACTACACACACACACACACCACACACCTAACACACCCCATATGCACACACACCACACATCACATATGCATATTTCACATATGCTATATTAGACATTATGCGAACATATACAAAGTGTAATAGATGTATTTTAGAAGGATTTTAAGAATGACAAAAGAATTTGTTTTTTTAGATTGAAAATGCTAAAGTACATCGATTTATAAGGGTATTTTATAGTCTTAAACCATAGCTTGTTGGATATGACCACATCACATATTAGTAGCGAGTAGGGAAAAACACAATGGTCTAACTACCCTCTAAAGCAAAGAAAGTAAGTTCATCAGTGTATATAAATTTTTTTTCATTTCGTTAGAAACCGAAAGTTATGTATTTTTTTCTTACCACAGAATTTTCAGTCAACATCTCTCTAATTTACTCAAAGTTGAGAGTCAATATTTTCAAGAATATCTTCTATATAGATAGATATAGGCTCCGCTTTATAGAATAAATGAATAAATAAATAAATAAATAAATGAATGAATAAATGAATAAATAAATAAATGAATAATTAAATAAATAAATGAATAAAAAAATAAAATAAATAAATAAAATGAAATAAGATAAAATAAATAAATAAATAAATAAATATATAAATCAATTAATTGAATAAAGTAAGTTCGGCTTAACAACGTTTGGTTGAATCATGTACATGCTTCTCTTTGACACGTAATACTGTAAGAAATATAAATTCCAGGAACCCTTACCTCCTAGCTTTCATATTCTTGAAAAGCTTCGTTGTAGTGTTTAGAGTGTTTCAGTTTGTGTTGTCCTGCTTCAGAATTATGAGTTTTTTTTCCTGTCCGGCAGTGAAAAAAACATATGCAAATGAGTATTTGATTAAAGCCATGACTTGAAGCGTAAGTGGTTCGAATGATTTTCAATGGCTTCGTTTATATGGTTATTAGGTGCTTTGTGGTGCGAGATTATGTCTATTTCACGCACACGCACACACACCCGACACTTCAGATTTGTAGGTGTCTCATTTTCCTTTGTTTTTGTATATTATGGATTGAAGAGGGTGAGGAGAGAAAGAATGGATATATCATATTTTGATAATGCAGATAGAAAGAGATAGAAGTCTTTTGTTTTTTTTTATTTTTTTTTTTTTTTAGAGAGAGAAGAGAAAGAGAGATCGAGAGAGAGAGGACGATGAGCGAGAAGATGGAGGCGATGAGAGAGAGAGAGAGATGAGGGAGAGAGCTGAGGAAGAGAGAGAGAGAGAGGGGCGAGAAGAGAAGAGATCGAGATTGATGATGCGAGAGAGCGGGAGAGAGAGCGAGAAGGAGCTGACAGAGAGAGAGAGAGGGAGAGGAGAAGAGAGAAATAGCATATGGATAAAGCAGATAAATGGAAGATTGAGGACTGGATTTTTAGCAGAAAGAAGGATGTCGGAGAGGGAGAGAGTAGAGATAAGAGAAGAGAGAGAGAGTGGCGAAAGTGAGAGAGAAGAGAGAGACGATGAGAGAGAGACGAGAGAGAGAGAGTGGGAAAAGAGGGAGAGAAGAGAGAAAAGAGGGAGAGAGAAAGATAGAAAGAGAGTTAGAGAGAGAGCGCGGAGAGAGATGAAGAGAGAGAGAAGAGAGATGGAGAGAGAGAAGAGAGAGGAGTGTGAGAGAGTAGAGAGAGAGATGAGGGCGAGATGAGAGGAGGAGCAGAGGAGTTCGGAGATTGGAGGAGATGAGAGTTAGGGGAGAGAGAGAGATGGAAAGGAAGAGAGAGGGAGAGAGAGAGAGAAGAGAGAGGAGAGTCTTTGAGAGAGGTTAAGAGAGTTAGAGAGAGAGAGAGAGTGAGAGATGAAGCGGAGAGAAGAGAGGGAGGGGGTGTGGACGGAGAATAGAGATGGGAGGTGAGAGAGAGAGAGATATACGTCGTGGAGAGTCGGGGAGAAGAGAGAGGGGAGTGAGAGAGATGTTATGATATGGAGAACAGATGAAATGGAGATGATGAGGGGGAGAGAGAGGCGAGGAGAGATTAATGAGTGGAGGAGAGAGAGAAGGAGAGGGTGAGAGAGAGATAGGGAGAGAGAGAAGAAGAATGAGAGAGGGAGGGGAGGAGGAGAGAGAGAAGGAGAGAGAGAGAGAAGGGGGGGAGAGATGAATAGAGGTGAGAGAGAGGGGAGAGAGAGAGAGAGAGAAGAGGAGAGAGATGCGAAGGGGAGTAGAGAGAGGAGACAGAGGGATATGAGGAGCAGAGAGAGAGAGAGAGACGAGAGAGGGAAGAGAGAGAGAGAGGAGACTGAAGGGAGACAGGGTACAGAACAGACATGAGGGAGAGGTAGAGAGAGAAGAGGAGAGAGAGAGAGAGAGAGGATGATGGAGAGAAAGGAAAAAAAATAGGTAAGCAGAATTAAATGGAGATGATGGAGGGATTTTTCGAGGAAGGAAAGGGAGAGAAGAGAGGAGAGGAGAGGAGAGAGAGAGAGAGAGAGGGAGGAGAGGAGAGAGAGAGAGAGAGAGAGGAATGAGAGAGAGAGAGAGGATGAGGAGAAGAGGGAGAGAGAGGAGGAGGAGAGAATTTGAGGATAGAAGAGAGGAGTATCAAGGAAGGAGAGAGAGACGGAGAGAGAGAGAGATGATGGGGACAGAAACAGACAGAACAGACAGAGGGAGAGAGAGAGAGAGAGAGAGGAGAGAATGGGGGGAAGACTTGAGAGAGAGAGAGAGAGGAGAGGGAGAGACAGAGAGCAGCAGGAGTAAGAAAGAAAAATATGGATAGCAGCCGAGATAAATGGAGAGAAGGGAAGAGAAAGGAGGGAGAGAGTAGAGAGAGAGACCAGGTGAGACAGAGAGAGAGAGAGAGAGAGAGAGATGAGAGAGGAGACGTGGGAGAGAGAGAGAGAGAAGGAGAAAGAGAGAGAGAGAAAACGCGGAGAAGAACAGAGAGAAGAGAGAGAGAGAGAGAGAGAGAGAGAGGAGAGCGAGAGAGAGAGAGAGAAATGGGGGAGAGAAGAGAAAAGAGAAGAGAGGAATTTTTTTTAGAATTTATTAGAGAGAGAAGTTTTGAGAGACAGAGAGATGGAGTTGTGAGAGAGAGAGAGAGAGAGAGAGAGAAAGGGGAGGAGAGAAGGAGAGAAAGAGAGTTAAGAGAGAGATGGAAGGAAGATGTAGAGAGAGAGAGACAGGACAGACAGACAGATCAGACAGACACAGAGACTCAGAGAGAGAGAGAGAGAGAGATGGAGTAGGAATGGAGAGAGAGAACGAGACAGACAGACAGTATCTAGACAAGGACAAGAGGAGAGAGAAGTGTAGATCTGAGAAGGAGAGAGTAAAAATAAAACAAAAAATATGGATAAGCTGATAAATGGAGATGATAGGGAAGGGAATTTTTTAGAGAAAGAGGAGAGAGAGCAACCCGCCACAGAGAGAGAGAGAGAAGAGAGAGAGAGAGAGAGAGAGATGAGAGAGAGAAATGGAAGAGAGAGAGAGGAGAGAGAGAGAGAGAAGAGAGAGAGAGAGAGAGAGAGACAGATACAGAGACAGAAGAGATGAGGAGAGAGGGAAAAAAAAGAAGAGTAAAAAAGTTTTATATATCTATTCTTATGCCTTCCTCATCTAACAACAAAATAATATCACTGACGATATAATATTTGGACTTTGATGTTCCCTCCTTCCGACTCCTCCCAATAAAAGCCTCTGGAATGGATATTGATCCCATGCAGGGCCGTCAGATAAATGTTCTGAAGAGGGATTTGATTTACGTAATCGTGAGCTAGTAAAGCGTAGTCCTTCCTTCCTTCCTTCCTAGGCTCAAAATATTGGAATGCAAATATTTGATGAGATTATCAGTTCGATTTATGGAATACGAATGGGATATGAAAGACTATTTTTTGTCGATAACAAAAGGATTGAAATGTTTTTTCAGCATTAATGCACATAGTGTGTCGTGAATATTGTATATATATATTGATTATATATAATATATATATTAATATATAATTAATTATATATAATATTTATATAATATATATATATATATATTATATATAATTTTATATATATATATATATATGTATATTAACATATTGCATATAATAAGAAAAAAACTAGATAATATAAATAATATATATATATCATATATAATATATATATCATATATACTATATATATATATATATATATATAGATGTATATATATAAATATACGTATATATATATATATGATATATCTATATATATATATTATATATATATATATATATATAATAAATATAAATAATATATATATATCCCAAGAGCCTCTTGGGATTTAAAGGAACGTTTATTGATAAATTATTGCAGACAGTTGCAACAAGAGAAGTGGTAGATACAGGACGGGAGGTGGAACGATGATTTATTTATTTATCTATTTTTTTTTTGACAAAGAAAAAAAGAGAAAAAAAAAAAGAAAAAAAATTAATTGATGCATCAATCGAAATATGAATATAGGTATGTTTATTATGAATATACCAACTGAGTTTATGTGGATAACAAAATAACATTTACAAAAGGGCAAACTAAATTACATCAATGCAAGTGTAAAAAAAACAAAAATACACATTGCAACACCTACCTCTCTTGTCTGGTGACAAAGTCCTTTTTATCATTCCAAGTATTTCATTTTATTATTATTGTTATCATCATTATTATTTTTTTTTCATTTTGCAATGGCTTAGCGTTCAACTAACCTCGTAATATGCATTGCATAAATATGCATGTATGAGCTTTTTACGAAATATAATGCTATTAAATATTTTTTCGAGTCAACTCCCATCACTATAATTCTGAATTTCTTCTGTATTAATCGTAACTGATGCAATAGTCTTATTCAGTTCAATATTTAGATATCCTATTTTTCATTTCATTTTAATACTATTACTGTGAAATACGTTTCGCCTATGACACAGTTTTAAAATCACCAAAATACGGGTTGGAGTTAACATCTGTATTAAGCAAGGAGTGAAGTTAAAGGGCATATATATGTATATATATATATATATATATATAATATATATATATATATATATATATATACTTATATAATATATATATATATTATATATATATATATATATATATATGTATATTTATATATTTTTTTCTTTTTTTCTTTTTTTTTTCTTTTTTTTATTTTTTTTATTTTTCCTTTCTTTTTTTTATTATTATTTTTTTAACCTCATAACAGAGACAGAGATAATATTTCAGTCCTCTTAATTCACTGAGCAATAACATTTGATATTTTATCCTATATGCGGTTTAAGGATGAGGGAGGTATTAGTAATAAAAATATTTTTTTATTATTACCATCATATCTTTAAAGATCATTATGGACACTGCTTCTTTAATAATAATAATAATAATAGTAGTAGTAATCATTATCTTATCACTCTAATCATCTTTATCATCATCATTATCATTATTCAGATCATCATTACTATTGTTATCATAGCTACCAGTATCATCATTTAATTCTTTGCGTACGTACACTAAACACGGTATTAGAGAAACAAATGAAATAATATACCAAAATCTATTACCATATCGTTCAGTAATAAAATAACAACTAGGAATGGGCAGCCAGGCTAGGATAATAATGATTAGAATAGTATAACAAACAAACAAACCCGTAGCAGTTCTTTCTCTTTCTCACATCATCTCTCTCTCTCTCTCTCTCTCTCTCTCTCTCTCTCTCTCTCTCTCTCTCTCTCTCTCTCTCTCTCTCTCTCTCTCTCTCTCTCTCTCTCTCTCTCTCTCTCTCTTTCTCTCTCTCTCTCTCTCTTTCTTTTAGGTTTCAAATGGCGCAGTGTGATTGGGAATTTGATTTTACTTTTGATATAATTTGTTATCATTAAAAAAATATATATATTTATTTATTTATTTATTTATTTATTATTATTAATTTTTTTTTTTTTTTGGGGGGGGGGGATTTAGAGCGATTCTTCTCTCTCTCTCTCTCTCTCTCTCTCTCTCTCTCTCTCTCTCTCTCTCTCTCTCTCTCTCTCTCTCTCTCTCTCTCTCTCTCTCTCTCCCTCTCCCTCTCCCTCTCCCTCTCCCTCCCTCCCTCCCTCCCTCCCTCCCTCACCCTCTCCCTCTCCCTACCTCCCTCTCCCTCACTCTCTTCCTCTCTTTCTCCCTCCCACCCACACTCTCCCCCTCTTTCGTCTTTTTATGTGAGTTCCATCCTCTATCTCTCTCACAGTCTAATCGACCCTGTTGTGTTGACGTTTCTCCTCCTCGTCCCCTCTGTTTGCTCATCAACCCTTTTATTTCCGTTGCGTCGCTGTGTAAATTCGTCCCTTGGTTTTCTGTCTTTCGATGTTTCCAAAATGCCTTAAAGTCGAGTCAAATTCATTCCGCTATTTGCAATCGTCATTTTCTGTGTGTTGATAATTGTTTGTTATTTATATTGTCATCGTTATCATTTCTTGGTCCCCCTTCTCTATTGCCACTACTATTACTATTACTAATACTTTTTTTTTTACTATTACTGCTACTGCTGTTACTGCTACGACTATTAGTACTACTACTA
>NW_028234404.1:490714-495412 GCF_977035675.1 Penaeus japonicus
CTCTTTCCCTCTCTCTCTCTCTCTCTGACTCTCTCTCTCTTTCTGTCTGTCTGACTGCCTGTCTCTGTCTCTCTCTCCCTCTTTCTCTCTCTCTCTCTCTCTCTCTCTCTCTCTCTCTCTCTCTCTCTCTCTCTCTCTCTCTCTCTCTCTCTCTCTCTCTCTCTCTCTCTCTCTCTCTCTCTCTCTCTCTCTCTCTATATATATATATATATATATATATATATATATATATATATAAAACTCTTCCTGCCCGAAGAAGGTTCAGACGACAGATTTCGAAGGACAAAAGTTGCCGGATAACGATGATAAGAAAGAGTAAACTGCCACGAACAAATAAAAACAACATCAAAGTGAAACGTCAAAGCAAAGCCTTACGTCAGAATCTACGCTAAAAGCCAACAGCTTTTTCTAAACTGACCTCTGACAAGTGGGTTTTGCAGATGTTGATAGCTGGTCGGTGTATTGCGTTTTTGTTTTACTGTTATTACACTGAAAAAAAAAAGAGAGGAAATAAAGAAAAACAATAAAATGTTAATATCTTCTATAACTATATATATATATAGATCAATATATATATATACATATATAAAAATATATATATAAATATATATATATATATATATGATATAACTGTATATATATGTAAATATATATATATATATATATATATATCTTATATATATTATATAATACTAAATATATATATATATATATATATATATCATATAAATAATAATACATATCTAAATATGTATTAATAATTATATAAACATACATTACTTAATATATATACATATATATATATATAATATACAAATTATAATTTATATATATAAATATATATATATATATATATATATATATATGTATATAACAACGGAAAGGAAGTTTCTCACCTCTGCTTCAAACAAGTGTGTGTGTGTGTGTGTGTGTGTGTGTGTGTGTGTAAGACATGTGTGTAGTAATGTCAATAAAATTTATGAAAGAAAGATTTCGAATAGATTCATAAAATAACCATAAAAACCTCTCCACAGATAAACCGTAGATTTTTTTTTCTAAAAAATTTTTTTACCAAAGTTCGCTTGAAAACTATGAGGTCTGTTTTCCTCACGGCATGTCTTGCGATTAAGAAAAGAAAAATGCAACAAGTTAATAAATGATTATAAAAGTTTGTAGTTAACATTATACAAAACGACACAAAAAAAATAATTATTAAGATAACATCTAAACTAATAGAAAAACTACATAACACTTATAAATATAGTAGATATATTTATAGATTGAGTTGTAAGTGTTATAAAACTTAGAGTTTGTTGTGTCTCCTTGTAGTTATTAATTATGACTAAGCCTAATGATTTAGTTATCCCCTATAACCAAAGCACCAAAAATATAAAACCCCTCAATGCCAACAAACAAACACCAAATAATATCGTTTTTAACGCTATCATACCTTAATCTTAATCAAATGTGGACCTACTATACATGGGCATGAGTTTTACCTAGATAAATGATTGACAACAACAGAGTTATGAACCCAACAACAGTGAACAAACTTCTAAGCTTTGTAAAAAAATTAATAATTAAAATTGTAGTTTATGATGTGTCATTTAATGTAATTGTATATCATAAACCAACACCACCCCCCCACACAACCACAACCCAACCCTCACACACAAACAAACAACCAACCACACACCCCATAATAAATATAACTTAATATATATAAATATATAAAATATTTATATATGTATAAAAAAAATTATTTTATATATAAAAAATTAATATAAAAATATATAAATATAAATAAAATATATAAAATCTATATTTATATATTTAAAAATATAAAAATATTTAACCTTATTTTCAACCTTATTTTATCGTAAATTTATATTCTTCATCATTCGATTTGAATTAAATAAACATATGTAGAATTTTATGAGAGGACAGAATGATGTTCGTTATAACTGATAAATTAGAATATATAAACAATGCTTTTCACGCGATTGAATAACTCCTAATAAACTTGATGGAAAGTATATCTTCAAAATACTAGGTACAATACAGATAAGAAGAGTACATTGAAAAAACATGTAATAGTACGCTTATAAAAAAAGATAAAAAATCAAGATCAGATAAAAAGAAAATAAACAACAACAACAAAATGCTACAAAACAGTAGTAAAATAATAATAAGTGATAACCATAATTATTCAATATGATGATTTAGATAATAGATATTGGTAGTAAAGATAAGTAAAATAATGTGAGATTAAAAAAACAAAGAATGACAAATATACCATAACGCTAACAAAAACATTAACACTGAAGCTTGAGAAAAAAATATAATAATACCAAAATGAAAAAAGTATATAACAAAACAAATATGATAATAAAGAAGAAAATATCATTATCAATTGCATTAAAACAAAACACAGTCAAAATGAAGTAACAAATAATTATTAGTCGCAACATAAAGCTATTCACCTCTTTATTTCCACTTAAAGTTTCAGTGTTTGATATGAACAGTATAGAGATATACTCAAGAGAATTAATATTACCAATATAAGATAATATCATTGCTGACAAATAATACCCTGAAATTAAGAAAAATCATTTATATAAATATCTAAACCAACAAACTCATTATACAGTTCACTAGTTTTTTCATTGTTTTCTTCATAAAAGCATAATATATATACATTAGTATATGTATATACGTGAATACATACTTACATGTGTGTGTGTGTGTGTGTGTGTATGTGAGATAGAGAGTGTAGCGCGCGCGCTCTGGAGTGTGTGAGTGATTGTTGTATGTGTGTGATTGAGAGAGTGTGTAGTGTGAGTGTGTGAGAGAGAGTGTGATTGTGTGGAGAGTGTGTGTGAGAGTGTGCATACGCAAACAACTATAATACTAGCAACACGAAGAAAGTTCACCTCAATCAATCGATGACTTAGAGTAATCATAAAAGACTAAGTAGATTCACCGTATAGTTGCAGTTACAGTTTAAATTGAAAAGGTACTCTAACATAAAAATATATACTAATCAATGGTAAGCATACGTATATTCTTAAACGTTTATTATGCATAAGACTTAATTGTATTATCATGCTAAACGAGGGGCAAAAAAAAAGGATTAAACTGAACTATTAAACTCTAAAGTATATACATACAATCGTCAGAATAAAACCTGGGAAAAACACCTCCTAAAAAGGTCTAGTGTATTTCCATTCTCCAATTCTCGATTAATCTTTCCGAGCATATAAGTACGAATATAACATGGGGTACTCGAAAACATCGAATTCAATAGCTTACTAAGATCATTCACTTTAAACTTCCACTTTAAAAGCAAAGGCTACCTTAAGTATCATACACTCATTTTTTCACTATCTTATTCGAGTTGTGGTATACTGGGTCTCTATGTCAACTGCATTTAAGTCACTTTGTTGTGAGTGTTGGCTAAGATCGCCTCATGCAATAAAGTGGACAGACAGAACATTGCCATATAGTGTTCAAAAAAACATCAATAAAACACACTTAAACTCAGTCACTAGACATCTTAACTTCACAACACTGTCAATTCAAATATTACACTACAATTACAATCAAAATTTCACAATCAAACAGTCACTCACATTCTTTGCATAACACTTCACTTCATTTTTACTCTTTCTCTTTTTCTCTCTCTCTTCTTATCCTTCTCTCTCTCTCTATCTCAAAATCAGTCTCTCTCAATTCTCTTCACAATCAGTACGTTTCTACTTTTTTCTCTTCTCTCTCTCTCTTCTCTCTCACTCTCTCTTCTCTCTCTCTCTTTCTCTCTCTCTCTCTCATCTCTCTCTTTCTCTTTCTCTCTCTCTCTCTATCTCCTCTCTCTCAAGACGCTAGGTATTTGTTTCTTTTGTAAATCTTTGTGAATCCGATTATCATATTAAGCTAAGAAAGCCTGATTTTTTTCTACTCTTAAATTTAGTACTTAGATTATATAGATTATATTGTGATACACAAACAGCGTACTATGCCAAATTATTTTTTGGTCTGTTTAGGAAGGAATATTCAAACACACAGCCCTTAACAATTACGCTATGCCAAATGCCTTATAGATATACACTAATGCACAGTGTCTCCTTTTATAATCTGGGTTTGGAACTAAGTAACAATCTGTAACATCAAACCTAACAGAGTCGTGTTGCTTAGTTTCAATTTCGCTAGTTTTTGACATGGACAGAAACCTCCTACCTTGAAAGAGATCCATAGTGTTTTAGGTAGAATAAGCTAATTAATTGAGAGTAGTTGGATAGTTTGATCTTTCATTGGTTTTTGTGGTAACCATTCGAACAGCATACATTGATAGCTTTTATAAACCGATCGGAAAAATGTTGAATATTTCGTTGATTCGTTTCACAAAATTTAGTGTTTTCATTATGGCGACACCAAATTTATCTGCTCATTTTGTTGAGTTTTTGGCCTAAGCCAGTCACTGTAAATTCGCATTTGATAATTAGCTAATCAGTTAAAAAGAAGAAGAAAGAAATAAAAGAAAGAAAGAAAAAAAAAACAGTAAATTTTTCTGTTATACAAAAGACGGAAATAGAAACCATCTTTTTGAGCATAAAACGGACATTACAAATCTGTTGTTAATGACCACTGCAATGACGATGATTTGGCTAATCAAGGCTTTGTCAGCAGGCGGGTAAATTT
>NW_028234404.1:495512-498012 GCF_977035675.1 Penaeus japonicus
TATATATATATATACTATATATATATATATCCATTAGTATATATGTATATAAGTATATGTATATTACAAAATATGTGTGTGTATATATGTTATATATAAATGTATTTATATATATATATATAATATATATATATACCTATTATATATATATATATGTATATATATATATGTACATATAGTTTATATATATGATATATATACTAATATATATTTATATATATTATATATAATATATTATATTATACACACACACACCCATGCACACACATACACACCACCTTTCTTCTCTATCAAGGATGCATCACCAGAAAATGTCTTTCTTTGAAAAAGAAATTCCGTCCCTCACGGGTGTTGGTAGTGGCACTTATTGACTACAATAAATGACACCTATTTCCCCCTCACCAAAGCTTTAGGCAAAACCAGGTTAGTCTCCCTCAACTAAAAAAAAAAAAAAAGAAAAAAGAAAAAAAAAAAAAAAAAAAAAAAAAAAACTTGTTACCCACATTTCCCAACTGGTTTCGAAAGTTAAATATAAGCACCTTTTACCCTAAAGGTTTATAGAATCGGATATATTGGTAAAAGACGAGCGAGAACACGTGTCCAATACAAGTAGAGTTGGAAACACACAGTGTCTTTGTTTGGCAGGGTGAATGAACTGATGCCCAAACTGTTGCTTCGACGGTTTGTCTTTCAGTGTACAGAGCTGGTGGAAATTCTGACTCTCTTGTTTACTGAATAATCCTGATTGACTGTTGTTCCATTTTGCTTTGATGCTCAGCATTTACTTTATATATTTATTTATATATATATATATATATATATATATATATAGTATATTATATATGATATTATATATATTTTTTCTGTTTTTTTTTTTTTTTTTTTTTTTTTTTTTTTTTACTTTGCATGCTATTTAATTAAGATTTGGTTATATGTGTTGTAAGATATTATAGCAGGTATGATTTTTGATGTACTGAAGGGAAATAATGTCAAAGGATGGTAATTTAAAATTACTGAAGGTCGACGGTATATATCACCGACTCAGTTTTATCTTTAATGACTATTGGGCGATTCTCTCTCTTCTATCTCTCTCTTCATCTCTCCTCTCTCTCTATCTCTCTAAATCTCTCTCTCTCCTACTCTCTCTAATCTCTCGCTCTCATTCTCTCTCTCTTCTCTATCTCCTTCTCTCTCTCTCTCTCCTTCTCTCTTTCATCTCTTCTCTCTCTATTTCTCTCTCTCTCTCTCTCTCTTTCCTTCGCTCTCTCTCTCTCTCCCTTTCTCTCTCTTATCTCTCTCGCTTTCTCTCGCTCTTCTCTCTCTCTTCTCCTTATATTCTCCTCTCTCTCTCTCTCTCTCTCTCTCTCTCGTCTCTCTCTCTCTCTCTCTCTCTTCTCTCTCTCCTTCTCTCTCTTTCTCTTTGCCAGAATGGAGGAGAAAACAATATGTTTGGGGTGAATTTTGCTTTTCATCGCCAAATACCAGAAAACTGGCTTACGCTTTTCATAATTGACTTTCATACCAGAATTATTTTCTTCTTGCAAGTTTGGCTATAAACATCTGCAACGTAAAGACTACCATGGAATGAATAAGGTAAGAGACAGATCTAGATGAATGTTATAATGTATTTTAAGACGATATTTTCAATTTTACATATTCAGTTATGACTTTATTTACAATAGTCGATGTAATTATTTCACACAACTTGCAGTCAATATTGACTTTTGCATTCATTAATTGTGATACTTTGATTATCATATCTAAGGATTATCATATATAACATACCCGTCCGCATAACAAAACAAGGAAAAAAAGTAGAAATTGGGACCTTCGGAGACAGACACCGCATAAGGAGGAAAAGAGGAGAAGAGAAGGGGAGAAAGGACGAGGAAGGGGATAGAGAAAGGAGGACGAAGATAAGGAGAAGGGAGGAGGAGGATGAAGAGAAGGAGAAGAGTTGAGGACAAGAGAAGGGGTTTGGAGGAAGAAAATGGAGGGATGAAAGAAGAAGACGTAGTGAAAGAGAGGAAAATGAAGAGAAGTAGGAGGAAGGGGAGAAGAGAAAGAGGAGCATAAGTATAGGGGAGAGGAGGAAGGCTTAGAAAAAAACGATAGAGGAAGAGGAGGAGGAGAAAGAAAGCAATAGAGGTAGAGGAGGAGGAGAGGAGGAGGAGAAAGAAAGCGATAGAGAGAGGAGGACGGAGTAGGAGGTGGAGATGAGGAGAAGAAAGCGATAGAGAAGAGGAGGCGGATCAGGAGGAGCAGGTGGTGGAGAAAATGAGGAGGAGGAAGCGACGGAGGAAGAGGAGGATGAGCAGGAGGAAGAGAGGGAGTAGGAGGAAAGCGACGGAGGAAAGTGGAGAGAGAAGGGAGACTGTCGGAGATATTCGTACAAAAGTTCATAGCCTCAGTAAATCTATAAAATGCCTTTAGCACTGCGCTTCCTCTCCTTCGTTCTGCTCTCCTGCCAGCGCACGCTCATGTACCACTCAAGGGCACG
>NW_028234404.1:503012-504133 GCF_977035675.1 Penaeus japonicus
AGATAGATAGATTGATTAGATATGACATAGAATATATATATATTTTTTACTTTATATATATATTTAAATCTCTATATATATATATATATATATATATATGATATATATAGAGAGGACGAGAGAGAGAGAGAGAGAGAGGAGAGATGAGAGAGTGTGGAGAGAGAGAGAGAGGAGAGAGAGAGAGAGAGAGAAACATAGATAGATAGATGAATAGATAGATAAATAGATAGACATATAGAAGTCGAAGAGAGAGTAGCGGCAACTAGACTGAATAACTATAAACGGCCAGGAGTAAAAATAGGCAAAATGCAAATTAGTTTATTTTCTTAAATGTCTGTATAGTGAAACTGTGAGTTGATAATGGCGAACCGGGAACGATTAGTTTAGATGAGTATTGTAATGAGCTTCATTATCTTATTTTTCTGGTTTCGTTATTACTGAATCTAATTAAGCTAAGAGCACTTCCTGTTTCTCTTCTTATCTCACACTATCCCTCTTTTTTTTTTTTCTTTTTCTACCTCTCTCGCACTCTCTTTCTTTCTACATTTGCCTAAGTGTGTGTGTATGTGTGTGTGTGTGAATATGCGTGTTTGCGTGAGTGAGTGAGAGAGAGAGAGAGAGAAAGAGAGAGAGAGAGAGAGAGAGAGAGAGAGAGAGAGAGAGAGAGAGAGAGAGTAATAGGTTACTCTGCTTGATTTGTTCATAGTACCATACAAATAACTGGATGCAAAGTTAAACAGTGCTCAGCATAACGCTTTATCCATACACCACCACCCCCACTTCCGCCCAACGCACAGTTACCGACGGCTAGATACTAAGATTCAAAAAGGATCTCTTGATGTAAACAGTGGTGACATTCCCAGTCTATCTCGCCTGGGAACAAGCCGATAGTCCCGTAGAGCTCACTCGGAAGAGAGGTAGTTCCAATCCGGCCGTTCATGTGCACTAATGTCTTGGGAGAATGGAACTCCGTGATGAGGTCACCTGTCTGGACCTTCGCCCAGGTCAAGTAGTTACCCAAAGGAGCAGGGGACTTGTAGCTTATATCCTCAGCAAGGCGTGTGGTGATGAGAATTTGAAAACAGGGGCAGACTTTGTTTTGCTGTTCTATTGGAAAGAGG
>NW_028234404.1:504233-519233 GCF_977035675.1 Penaeus japonicus
GACACATATATATCTTTAATATATATATATATATCTATAATATATATTCATATATATATATAAATTTACCTATATTTTATATACATATATATATATATATTTAATTTAAAATTGTATATATATATATTATATATATAAGATTATATATAATATATTTATTTATGTAGATACGATATATATATTATATATTATATTTGAATTGTATATTATATATATAGTATATATACTATTCTATAATATATATATTTATATATATATATATTATTTTAGATCTTATATAATACATTTATTGAGTGAGGAGTGTGTGTTTTGTGCCATACAGTAGTATGGATTATATAGACTAGCAATGAGCACTTATTGAAAACGTGTTACAGCGCTCTAATTACCAATCACTTCTCACATAAAAACAGTTAAGAGAAGTTAACGCTTCCTACAAAGTCGAGGTACATGTTAATTTCACTGCATTATATTTGATTGCTGTTATTATCCCAGATTATGTAGCTTGGCCTCATATCACTCACTGACAGTATCAATAAAGATATTTTTTCCCTTTCTCTTCCTCTCTCTTTCTCTTCCTCTTTTATTAATTATGTTATGCAACCCCCTTATAATGTGCAACGTTTACTGTGTTTGTGTTTTATGTCCGCGTATTCACTATATTTACATACATATATATCAATATAGATATATACTATCATACTAATATTATATTTTATACCTATATATTATATTTATAATTATATATATATATATATGTTTAATATTATATATATATATTTTTATATATATATATATATATATATATATATATATATACTATATATATTATGTATGTATATATTATATATATATATATATCACTACGATATATATATATATATATATATATACGTATTAATTATTAATATTTTTATATATTTTATACCTTAGATATATATATAATATTGCAATATATTATACATATTAATATATACATTTAAATATTACTATATATTTAATATATATATACATACATATATAATATTTTTATACATATATGTCCTATATATATATAAATATATACTATCATTATATATATATATATATACTATATAGAATATAGTACCATATATATACCGCCAATAATGTATATGTGTTATATATATATATATACTATATATTATATGTAATGCTATATATATATATATTATATATATTATATATCTATGTATGTATGGTTTGTATGTATTATACGCACACACACACAGTCACACACACACACACAACACACACACACCAACACACACACACAATATATATTATACCTCAGTACTATACTACTATCTCTATAATTTATCATATATATATATATATATATATTAAATCTATACATAACATATATATATTTATCATATTTATAATTATCTATATATTATATAATATATACTTATACTATCATATACCTATATATTATATCTTATATATGTGTGAGTGCAGTGCTGTGTGTGTGTTGTGTGTGTGTGTGTGCTGTGTGTGTCGTGTGTGTCGTGTGTGTGTCAGTTGTGTGGCGTGTGTGTTGTGCTGTGTGTCGTGTGTGTGCTGTGCCCTTGTGTGGGGCGTGTTGTGTGTGTGCTTGTTGTGTGTGTGTGTTCTGTGTTTGTATGAATATACCTACATAATATATAGTTATTTCAATTTCATATATATGTATATATATATATATAAATATATATTTCATTATCTGCTTTATCTCTCCCTACCTCTCTCTCTCCCTCTCTCTCTCTCTCTCTCTCTCTCTCTCTCTCTCTCCTCTCTACTCCCCCTCTCCTCTCTCTCTCTCTCTCTCTCTCTCTCTCTCTCTCCCTCTCCCTCTCTCTCTCTCTCACACACTCTCTCTTTCTCTCTCTCCATCACATGTTCACAGACTTCCCGAGCGAAGACTAAGAAGAAAACAGCTCATAGTCATAGGCAAAGCATGTTCTCCTTCTACAAAGGCCCAAAAGGCAAAGGCCGGTAACTCAACTAGCTTCCTTCTTCTCTCCTTCCTCTCTAGCAATTTCTTCGTTAATTTGGTGCGTTTTGTTTTTTTTTCTTTCTCTCTCTTTCTTTTTTTCTTTCCTCTCTCTCTCTCTCTCTCTCTCTCTCTCTCTCTCTCTCTCTCTCTCTCTCTCTCTTTTTTATCTCTCTCTCTCTCTCTCTCTCTCTCTCTCTCTCTCTCTCTCTCTCTCTCTCTCTCTCTCTCTCTCTCTGTCTCTGTCCCTCTCTCTCTCTTTCTTATTCTCTCACTCTCTCTCTCTCTCTCTCTCTCTCTCTCTCTCTCTCTCTCTCTCTCTCTCTCTCTCTCTCTCTCTTATTCTCCCACACTCTCTTTCTCTTGCTTAAATGGTTGGGCACCTAGGTCATGCCCCGGAGGTCACAGGTCAAAAGGGAGGTGATTATCCTACCGGTGTGGCTGGCTGGGTGGGAGTGTTTGACCTTCTGAATGACATTAGGTCGGTAGATGATAAGAACGGAGTCGTGATGTTTTTTTTGTTTTTTTTTTCTTTTTACACGGAGTATAAGTAAGCTTGCTTTTTCATACTGTGTGGGGGGATAATAGATGTGGAGGATTGTTCATGTAATCTTATTAGGTGGTCTTTCTATTATCTCTCTAGCTCGCTCTTTTCTCTTTCTTCTCTTTCTCTCCGTACTCTTTTTATCTTTAATAAATTTTGCTCTTTGTCTCTCTCTCATCTGTCATCTCTCTCCATCTCTTTTCTTTCTCTCTCTCTTTCTCTTTCTCTCATTCTCCTCTCTTTTCTCTTTCTCTCTCATTCTCTCTCTCCTATTCTCTCTCTCTCTATCTCTCTCTCTCTCTCTCTCTCTCTCATCTCTCTCTCTCTCGCGTTATCTCTCCACCTCTCTCTCTCTCTCTCTCTCTCTCTCCCTCTCTCTCTCTCTCTCTCTCTCTCTCTCTTTCTATTTGTATGTGTGCTTGCGTGTATGTGCATGTGTTTGTAAACACAGGTTTATATATTCTTATACATTTTCTCCTGAATTTTCCCTCCCTATTAGATAAAGATAAAAACAGAGTCAAAGAGACAGAACGATAAATATGGGAATGTATGGATAAATAGATCGACAGATTGATAAGTAGATGTAGATTCGATAGCTTTTATTTTATTATATGCGGTTTTATCATAATGCGCCCTAGATTAATATTTCCTGATATTTTTCTAAACGAGAAAAACACCTTACCCCCCAAAGATAAATAACACCTCAAAACGAAAAGGAACACACACAAAAAAACTCAGAAGGGGGGGGGGGGGGCGCGGGGGCGGGGGGGGGGGGGGGGGCGGGGGGGGGGGGGGCGGGCGAGGGCGGAAAAACGGCAGAAGGATAAAAAAATCACGAGAAGAAAAACGATAACTACTTCGAAATTGCGCAAACCGTTTTTTTATGGGAATTTCTATACCAACACAACGCGACGGGAAATTTGCATAACATATGTTCGAAGCCATAGAGAAGTCACTCTACATACATCTCGGCCATGGATTTTTTTTTTTTTTTTCGCGCGCTTTTTTTTACTCTGAGATCAAAACACAAAATATGAAACAGGCATATCCCTGGAGCGACATTTTTTTTTTTACTGTCTTTGGTCAAAGATGATAAAGTTTGTGGTTTTGACAATTACGTTTCCTTCGTAGATATTCGGCGACTGTAGGGAACATTTGAATTTATTATAGCGAGACAGCGCAAGCGCTCCTTCTACCCATAAATTAAAAGATACAGGAATCAAGAGAGAAAGCCGGTAACTCTATCAGGAGGCGGAGGGAGGACGGAGAATTCTGTTCGGGCTTTCGAAAGAAGAAGCAAAAGAAACGAAAACCGGATGCATTCAGTCTGTTGAAGAGAGTCGAGAGAGAAGAAGAGAGAGCACGAGAGAGTAACGAGAGAAAAGAAAGAGAGAAAAAGAGGAGAGGGAAAAGATTCGAGAGCGAGAAAATTTAATCACCCTAAAACATAAAATACAAAGAGGAGAATAGAAAAGAGTAAGGGGAAGGCAGAGATTAAGAAAAAATGAAAAAAAAATATAAATAAAAACGGAAAGGGATCACCGAGACGAGGAAATCCAAAGACTCTAGCAAATTAACAAATTCCATATTCTATCTGGAGAAAATATTTACGAAAGCGCAACAAGAAAAGTAAACATTTGTTGCAGACGTTTGAACATAGCAATATGCAACACGATATCAAAACAATGATACAAAAACTCAATATAAGCTTGATAACAGAAAGATGATAAAGTAGAGTAAATCAACAAATGTTCACTTTTTGATAAGTAAAACGCAATGCTATAACCTTTCCTGTCTGTATATCAAGATAACGCTTCTTCTGTATTTAGTTGGTATATGCTTAACTCCATTTCTCTAAATTTGCAGAGTACATGGGACAAACTCGCTTCTGAAAGAAAAGGTCTAACAAGGAAGTGATCCATCACGGCATGTAATAGTGTTTAAAACTTCATGGGAATGTGTGCTTCAAGGCTTCCGGGAAGACACGACAAGGCATTTTATTCCCTTTTTTTCCTCATGTCAAAAGGTCCCTCGTTCTCTCTCTCTCTCTCTCTCTCACTCTCTCTCTCTTTCTCTCTCTCTCTCTCTCTCTCTCTCTCTCTCTCTCTCTCTCTCCTAGCTTCTATCTCTATCTACTCCTATCTCTCTCTCTCTCTCTATCGATCTAGATCTCTCACTCTCTATCTCTATATGTCTATATTATCTATCTATCTACTACTCTTTCTCTCTATTTATTCTCTCTCTCCTCTCTCTCTCTCTCTCTCTTCTCTCTCTCCATCTCTCTCTCTCTCTCTTCTCTCTAAATCTATTCTATCTATCTATCTCTCATATTTCTCTCTATTATCTTTCTTCTCTATTCTTCGCCTCTCTCTCTCTCTATATCTCTTCTCTCTATTATATTGATATCTCAATTATCTATATAATATTATAATATATATTATATATATATATATATATATATTTATATATATAAATATACATATATATATTTATATACTAATATATATGTATATATATCACTGATACACCACACTCACACATAATAATTTGGGGGCATTTAATACATATATATAGTTATTTATATATATCATATCATATATATCTTACCTATAAACACACTTACGCAGCCTTATATATATATGTTTGTATGTATGTATGTATATTCAATCTATCTTCTTCTCTCTCCCTCTATACTTCCTCTCTTATCTACGTTTATCTATCTCTTACATATACATACTCTTATATATTTTTATACGCATATTATTTATATAAATATCTACTATACTCTATATTAGGCTGCTATTTAGTTATTTGTCTATAATTATTGCTATGTTTGTATGTATGTATGCTATGTATGCTCACTGTATATTTTATTTAGGGTATTTGTGGTGTGAATTGCTTATTGCTATATATGTGTGTGAGTGTATAAATTGTAGGAGGGTCTCTGTGATGAACAACTGGCTGAGAGGCGTACGTACCTGCTAGACTCAGGTAAAATCTCATCAGAAAAAACTTAAAATATTAATACTCCCTCTGTCAGGACAGTAATTTAGAGAAAGAGAGCCGAACAATAAGATAATTTTTGCAATAAATCTAAATAAACGAAATGTTTGTTCTTTTTAGCCAAGTCCACAACATACTGCAATATGCTCGATGTTTTTATTCTAATTCGTTACTATGTCCAATGGGGTTTATATATATAAACTTCTCGAAATCTCATTGAACCATTCCTAACGTATGTTATTGAACCCAGATTTTGCTCATTTTGTTTATCCTGAAGCTGAATGAATATTATGAACTCACTTATGGTGGAAAATCAATGTCCTTAAGCTTTAGTCAATGAATGACATACAAAATATATATTAACTCGATATATCAAAATGATATATGTCAAAAATATATATAGCGTGAAGATAAAAAGAGCTAAAATCAAATGTTCTCTTGATAATAATTCAATGTAAACTTTTCTTGTCTGTACCAGAAAGCTTTCTTTCTCGATATATCTGGAAAAGGGATATATACTATATATCATATTATTTATATATATACGTTAACTTTATATACTTATCTATATACTGTTATATATATATATATAGTATTATCTCTAAATATGATAATGGATTGTTTGTGGGTATATTGCATAGAAGTTGCTTATCCCAGCATACATCGGTATTAATTGTAGGACGTTCCTTTGTTTATATGTGTGCTTGAGTGCTATACCTTGCTACGGCTCTTATTGGAAAAAAGGCTGAGGAGGTTACGAAAACTGGTAGACTCAGGTTAAACTAAAATTTTATACATCCCTTGTCCGACAGCCAACATTTAGAGAAAAAGAGAGCAGGAACAATAGATAATTTTAGCAATAAATTAAATAAATAAAATGTTATGTTCTTTTTAGGCAAAAGACCAAATTCAACTAAACCATTTCATAAGAAAATATCATTGAAAACATTATAAGTACTGTTATTTCGACCGAATTTTGTCATATTGTTTATATGAAGATGAATGTCTATTAAAAATTGGAACCTCAACATGCTGTCAAAACGAATGATATACAAAATATATATTTATGTGATATATCAAATGGATATATCAAATCATATAATGCCGTGATTAATAACAAGCAAATCAATGTAAAACCTTTTCTTGTCAGTAACGAAAAAACTCTATCTTTCTCGAAATATCCTGTTATTCTAATATATATATAAATTAATATATTATATATATCTATAAATATATAATATATGTATATATATATCTATAATGAATTAGGTTTGTTTTATTGATAGCCATCGTTGATATTCCAGCATCCCAGGTAATAATTTTGAAAGTCTATCTTTTCATTTCTGTTTCAGACAGCGTGGCAGAGAGCGCCTGTTATCAAGCAATTGATATAGTGACATACTGTCCTGAGCTTATAGTGCTCACCAAACTATGTTGTTTCATATGTTTGTATATATGTGTGTGTTGGTGTGTTTGTTTGTGTGTGTGTGTGTGTTGGTGTGTTTGTGTTTGTGTGTGTTTGGGAGGGTGTGTGAGTGTGTGTGTGCGTGTGTGTGTTACTGCGTGTGTGTATGTGTGTGTTGGTGTGTGTGTGGTGTGTGTGTGTAAGTGGGTGGTTGCATTCAAATGCTATCAATTATGTTTTCTTTTCTACCAAATCATTATTTATCAATATCCTTTTAATGGGGCTTTCGTGTCAGTGACACAAGCAACCAAATGCAAACAACCACAACAGACAAGTTACAAAGCGTTCCGCTCTGCTATTTTGTTTTTTTTGTTATTTCACCACTATTTTACATTCCACATTAGTACCGCGCTATAGTTATATACTATATATTATATATATATACCTATATATCTAATATATATTATAATATATATTATATAGGTGTAATATATAATGTACACACACACACAAACCACACACACACCATACACACACACACACACACACACCACAACACAACTAATAATTATATAGTGTCATATATATATATTACTATAATACTTATTATATAATTCTATAATATTATATATAATATTTATATCGAATTAATTATCGCCACGCTCCTTACTGTACTATATAGCGTTTCATATCATGAAATACAATATATATATACTCTCTTATATATATATATTATTACTCATATATAATATATACCATGCATAAATATAGAACTATATAATTGTTCATGATTATATTTTAAATATCATCATTCTATATACTCATATAATATTATATTACTGTCGTGTGCTAGTGTGTGCTGTGTGTGTGTGTGGTGTCGTGTGTGTGTGTCGTGTGCATGTTGTGCTGTGGTGTGTGTGTGTACTGTTATGTCAATAGACTATTCCAATACATTCACTTTCTTATTAAAAAACGCCCCCAATTTTTTGCTGGGAATAGTCTAATGAGATCTTTCGATTTGAAAAATGACACTCCCAAAATGCTATACCAAATTACCTTTGAAGTAAATCATTATGTGTAAGTACGACAGTTGAATCAATTATTCGAGTAGTTGTAATGAGGTTTTATCATGTTAAATTCAACGCGGAATTTAAAGTCATGCTGTGGGAAGCGGGGGGTGGGGGGGCGGCGGGGGGGTTGACAATCTCGCCAAATTGACAGGTCTGTAATAGTAATGCTGATTATCAGTTTTTCAGGAGGCTGAAGGACAACAATCGGGAAATTATAGGCAGTATGTGGTAATCTATGTGCTTATATATGCTTTATATAAATATTCTCAATATACTATACGCATCGACTATACTATATATATAATATATCATTTTATACTATTTATTTCGATGTCGTGTGTCGTGTGTATGGTCGTGTGTATGCTATATATACGATACTTATACTCAACCCTCATATACTATATATATATGATAATTTACTATATTCTCCTATATATATATATATATATACTATACTACTATATATATAAATATCATAATATATATTATATTATGCTATATATATATACATATTTTTTATATTATACACTATTATAATATTTATTTTTTTATGTGGATGTGTGGGGTGGTTGTGTGTGTGTGTTTGTGTGTGTCGATTGTGTGTGTGTTTGTGTGCCTCTGTGTGTGTGTCGTGTGCTGCTACGTCGTAATGTATGTGTGTGTGTGCAGTGTCTGTCGTGTGTTGTGTGTGTGTTGAGTGGCGCTGTGTGTGTGCTGTGTGCCCCCCCCCCCTGTGTGTGTTGTGTATATATATATCATATATATATATATATACTATATTACTCTCTCTATATATAAATACTAATAACACTACATTATATCATCTATAAATACTATTTATATATTCTATATTATCATATATTCAGTATACTATACGCTAAATGTGTGTGCTGCTGTGTGTGCTGCTCGTGTCGACGGTGTGTGTGTGTGTGTCGTGTGTGTCGAAGGTTGTGTGTGTGTGTGTCCAGTGTGTGTGTGTCGTTGTGCCCTCGTCGTGTGTGCTTTGCTTATTATATCACTATGATGAATAAACAATATATATATATATAATATATTATTATATACTATAACTATAATTCTATATATATATATACTATATATATAGACTATACATTATATCTATGTATGCTATGTAAAGCATATATGGTATATATCATATATAATCATATATACCTATAATAGATAGATACCATATCTATTTACTCACATATACTCACATATATATTTTAACGTGGACCTCGTACAGAAATTAATCTTTATATAATACAACTCACTCTATAACTAATCCACTTTTGCAGAAACAATCGCAAACATGTATCAAGTAATAATACAGTGCAATAATAAAAAATCATTTACTCATTAATATCACCACAGACAACATCAAGAACAACAGTGACCAAAACAATAAAAACTGACCTTTTTATTTCCTTATTAAATGGGAATGAATGAATTTGATCAAGATAACACTTTAGCGAAAAACTAATTTATTTATTTCACACTAATTGAAAGTTTTGAAACTGTATCTTTGATATTCAAACTTCTTTTCGAGAGTTGTTTACTTTAATTACTTGCATGGCTTTCTTGTTATTTGTTCATTAGTACAACAAAGCTAATATGAATACAATTCCACAGGCCGGCATTACCCTATCTTGAGTTAAAAGTGAAGCATCGCAAGCAGTCGACCGGGAGGCGTCCGAGAAAACGAGTGAGCAGAGAGAGAGAGAGAGAGGAGAGAGTTAGAGGGAACCCGCAGAGAGAGGAGACCCCCCCCCACACCACCCGCACCACACCCCCCCCCCCCCCCCCCCCCCCCCCCCCCCCGTCCCCCCGCCCCCCCCACCCCCCACGACGAGAGCAAGAGAGCAGAGAGAAACAAGAGCTGAGAGCAGCGGAGCAGAGAAAAGCAGAAGAGAGAGAAGTGAAGGATCGAGGGGAACGAAGAGAGAGAGGATGAGAGAGAGAGAGAGAAGAGGACCGAGAGAGCTTGGACGATGACGAGAAGAGAGGAGAGACGTCGGAGATACAAAGCCTGAGCAAGCGGGAGCAAGAGAGAGAGAGAGAGAGAGAGACCGAAGCTGAGAGACCGACGAGAGAGTCAAGAGCGAGAGGACGAGAGCAAGAGCAGAGAGTCGAGAAGAGACGAGGAAGCGACGCACCGAGAGAGAGAAAGAGATTCTACATACCAACCCAATGCATTTATGTTTTCCTCTGAAACGCTCACGCGACCAACAAATTAGTCGTGAGCGATTGCACACGATAATGCAACATACATAAGCAAATCACATCATGATTTAAATAAACTCAGTGACATTGTCATTTTACTTTAATTAACAACAATATCAAAATCCCGCATAGAATAAATTCAAAGAAACAAGATTACGCTCCGGCAACATTTCTCAAGTGTTTTATGTCAGAAAGGAAACTATAAAATATTTTAACAAATGCGTCTTACATGCCCATTGCGATCACAAAGTCATACGCTAATTACACGAAAAAGTTGTTGTTGTTGTCACTGTTTGTTGTTCTTTTTGAACAACACAGCAAATCTTATTCTATCAACATGCGCTCATAAAAAATGTTTTCAGCCAGAACAAAAGCACATTATCTAGACTGAATCTTGTTTCTTCTTTCCTTTTCCTTTGCTTTTTTGCTATATTTCCTTTGTCAGGTAGAATCGACTTAACATAAGGACATGACTTATTCACTCGGTTACTATATACTATATATATATATATATATATATATATATATATATACGTACTATACGCATATATATAATATATATGGCATTATTGTAATTTATATATATACAATATCTCATTATATATATATTTATACTATAATATATATATCATATTTTATATTGTATTTTTGTATATATTATGTAAATATACATATATTATCATATGACTACTATAAATATATATCTATATACTATATATATATATATATATTATAATATCATATCCTACGTATAATATTCGTATATATATACATGTGTGTGCTGCTGTGGAGTGCAGTGAATGAGTGTGTAGTGTAGTGTGTAGCGTGAGTGAGGTGCTAGTTGTTGTGTGTGTGTGTATATATAATCTGTGCGGTATTAGTTAGATAGGATAGATAGATAGAATAGATACGTACTTTAACGTATATATTTATATATATATATCTATATACATAATAATATATATATATATATTATTATATATATATATATATATATATATATCTCATATATATATTATATATATATATACTAATATATATTAATTTATATATATATATAAATATATATATATAAGTGTACTTATACGATATATATATGATATATATATATATATATACTATTCATAGCATATATACATAACACGTATATAATACTATATATCTCATAATATATATATAGTATATATATATATAGCTATATATATATAACGTATATTATATATAAGTACGCTTATATTTCTATAAATTATACGATATTATTACAATATATATATACATATATATATCTTACATATATATCGCATACACATATATTTATATATATAAGTCCACCTATATACCCAGACTATAACTCGATCAAATAATTTATACTTTTACATATATATACTATACTATTCTCCGCTCATAGCTCATTACAGTATACTTTATATATAGCCCCCTATATATCCTATATATGTGTGTTGTGTCGTGTGTTGTGTGTGGTGTGTGTGTCGTGTGTGTGTGTATTATATATACTCACTAAATATACATACATATACTAGCTATATATTCTATATATAGATTATATATATATATATTACTCTATAATTATATAAATATATTATCTATACATAATACTATACATATATGTACTATATATATATATATATATACTATATATATCGCAGCTTACATCATGATGTATATTTATATTCATATAATAAGATATTTCATACATATATGTATAATGTATGTATATAATAATACTTAGAGATATTCATCAGTATATAACATTATAAAGGAGTATATACATATATGTATAGTGGTATATATATATATAAATTATATATAACTCAATATATAAGCCTTTCATACATTTATGTAATATGTACACTATAAAATAGTGAGTACTACGAATATATATAACATATATATATTGTGCGTGTGTGCTGGTGTATGTGTGTGTGTGTGTCGGTGTGTGTGTGTGTGTGGAGTGTCGTTTGCGCAATGTATGTATGGTATGTATGTATGTAAGCGTATCATGTTAAAGTAGTAGTAGTAATATATACTCTCTTATATATATATATATAGTATAGGAATATATAGCACGCATGTGTGTGTGTGTTCGGTGTGTGTGTGTGTGGGTGCTGTGTGTTGTCGTGTGTGTGTGTGATTGTGTGTGTGTGTGTGTGTTGGTTGTATCGTCGTGTGGTGTGTTGTGGTAGTTGGGTGTGGTGTGGTGTGTGCATCTGTGTGTGTTTGTGCGAGATTATGTATAGTGTTATAGTATTGTATAGGGTTACATTTATACTATACTTACGAATAACGATTTATTAGATTTCCTTGAAGAATCCAGATGAGCTAAATCCCTGGAGGTCGTTCTTCTCGCTCCCAGAGGTCGAATCTGTTTGCGCAAGTCGATATGAAAAAAAGAGTTATCTAACTTATATAACCTGGAGATAGTACTGGTAAGCTGCTTTGTGGCCCCGGGGGAGCTCTTCTTCATGAACTGAACGATACACATGCGGGATTATTCCTAAGCATCGTACAGTATTCATATATATCTTTGATGATTTATTTAGTTTGATTTATTTAGTATTTTGGACTTTTCGCTTCATCTTTCTCTCTCTATCTCTCTTTGTTTCTATCTCTCTCTTTCTTTCTCTCCCTCTCTCTCTCTATCTATCTCTCTATCTTTCTCTCTCTCTCTCTCTCTCTCTCTCTCTCTCTCTCTCTCTCTCTCTCTCTCTCTCTCTCTCTCTCTCTCTCTCTCTCTCTCTCTCTCTCCTCTCTCTCCCTCTCTTCTCCTCATCGTCTTCTTCTCTCTCCTCTCGCCTCTCTCTCCGCTCTCTCCTCATCTCTCCTCTCTCTCTCTCTCGTCTGCGAACTCAGCTTCCTTCCCTCTCTCTCTCTATCTATCTATCTTTCTCTCTCTCTCTCTCTCTTTATCTATCTTTATCCATCTCTCTCTCTCTGTCTATCCATCTATCTATTTAGATGTATTCCTGACTGTCTGTCTATTTATCTAACTATCTCTATCTATGCATCTGTCTATTTATATGTACCTAGCTCTTGATCTATTTATTTCTCTTCCTCCCGGTGACTGATCACACCCACGCATAAACTTAAGAACAGCTTTAATGTAATCTTGCTTTACTTGTCTGTGTAATTCCTTTAATCAATAAAAGTTTGGCTGAAAATGTCAAATTTAGCGTTTCATATAATTCATCGAAGCATGATATGATGATGAGAGAGCAAGATAGATAGATAGATAGAGAGAGAGAGAGAGAGAGAGAGAGAGAGAGAGAGAGAGAGAGAGAGAGAGGGGGAGGGAGAGAGAGAGAGAGAGAGCAAGAGAGAGATAGAGAGAGAGGGAGAGAGAGACAGAGTGAGAAAGAGAGAGAGAGAGAGAGAGAGAGAGAGAGAGAGAGAGAGAGAGAGAGAGAGAGAGAGAGAGAGAGAGAGAGACAGAGAGAAAGAGAGAAAAAGAGAAAGAAAAAGAGAAAGAGAGAGAGAGAGAGAGAGAGAGAGAGAGAGAGAGAGAGAGAGAGAGACAGACAGACAGACAGACAGACAGACAGACAGACAGACAGACAGACAGACAGAGAGAGACAGAGAGAGAGAGAGAGAGAGAAAGAGAGAGAGAGAGAGAAAGAGAAAGGTGGTCAGGCGGCGAAAGTTGCACAAAGCCAACTCAATGCAAGCCATGAGCCTTGATAACATTAGCCCTCCCGTTCCCAAGCGGCGTGTATCGCAGCTGGCAGCTCCTTTCTTCCCAGCATTTTAAAGTTATGCCTCAGTTGTGTTACGTCACTAACCCTCTTAATTAAAAGCCCTAAGAATTGTGAACATCCACCAAAAAAAAGGCAAGATCTTAAAGCCTTTATAGCCGACAAGAATCCTTTTTCCTCTTTAGACCTCAGCAACAGATGATTATGATTTCGAACAATCAGCTGATTTATTGCCCCACCTGTCCGCCACTTGACACAAGGCTCTTGACACTCATCTTAGCATTGGCTGGTGTGGTACCTCAGCTGGTAGTGTTGGAGTGCGCGGTGACCTATTATACCTAATCCTTTGCAGCATCAGTGAATGGCCATCTCTTTGAGGAAAAGCTGACATGCGTCTTCGTCCTAGGAAGCAGCCTCCTATGGCCGTTCATTTTGGAAATGTATGGGACTTTTACGAATTGTTTCGACACATCCAAACACCAGTGACTACGCCCCCTGTCATTCCATTCGACAGTGGTGATTATTAGACATTTTGTCACACAAGTTAGTCAAGTTTTGCAAATGACCATCGCATGGGGTAGATGTCCAGATGTTAACTTGACTAAAAAAATAATAACAATAAAAAAAAAAATACGTGCTATTCCCATATCTATTCCTCTATTGATAGGGATAGTATTGTCACTTCACTCTTCCCTACGCCATCTTGGGTATGGAGGTCTACAAACGCGATTTCCATAAATCTAGTGCCCATGAAATCAACAGAGAGAAGTAAATATCTTTCAAGAAGTGATTTGCAAGATCCAAAAAGTCCGTTTGCATTATCCCTGTCCATGGAATTGTCAATATATTGCATAACAAACTTCGACTATGGCTGCAGGTCAAAAAAAATTAATCTCTTCTTAATATTAATTTGATTTTATAATCATATCTAATGGACCATAAATTGAAGCTTTTAATAAACGTTTTGGGAGGAATCTAATGACATAAAGCAAGAATTTATACGTCAATATGGTACTTAAGCAAATTTACGTGTTGATATGAGTGGGACTAAAGTG
>NW_028234404.1:536733-539233 GCF_977035675.1 Penaeus japonicus
GTGAGGTTAGGTTACATGAGGTGAGGTTAGGTTAGATGAGGTTAGGTTAGGTTACATGAGGTTAGGTTAGGTTACATGAGGTTAGGTTAGGTTACATGAGGTGAGGTTAGGTTACATGAGGTTAGGTTAGGTTAGATGAGGTTAGGTTAGGTTACATGAGGTTAGGTTAGGTTACATGAGGTTAGGTTAGGTTACATGAGGTGAGGTTAGGTTAGATGAGGTTAGGTTAGGTTACATGAGGTTAGGTTACATGAGGTTAGGTTAGATGAGATGAGGTTAGGTTAGATGAGGTTAGGTTAGGTTACATGAGGTTAGGTTACATGAGGTTAGGTTAGGTTACATGAGGTTAGGTTAGGTTAAATGAGGTTAGGTTAGGTTATATGAGGTTAGATTAGGTTACATGAGGTTAGGTTAGGTTACATGAGGTTAGGTTAGGTTAGATAAGGTTAGGTTAGGTTACATGAGGTTAGGTTAGGTTACATGAGGTGAGGTTAGGTTACATGAGGTTAGGTTAGATGAGGTTAGGTTAGGTTACATGAGGTTAGGTTAGGTTACATGAGGCTAGGTTAGGTTACATGAGGTGAGGTTAGGTTACATGAGGTTAGGTTAGATGAGGTTAGGTTAGGTTACATGAGGTTAGGTTAGGTTACATGAGGTTAGGTTAGGTTACATGAGGTGAGGTTAGGTTACATGAGGTTAGGTTAGGTTAGATGAGGTTAGGTTAGGTTACATGAGGTTAGGTTAGGTTACATGAGGTTAGGTTAGGTTACATGAGGTGAGGTTAGGTTAGATGAGGTTAGGTTAGGTTACATGAGGTTAGGTTAGGTTAGATGAGGTTAGGTTACATGAGGTTAGGTTACATGAGGTTAGGTTAGGTTAGGTTAGATGAGGTTAGGTTAGGTTACATGAGGTTAGGTTAGGTTACATGAGGTTAGGTTAGGTTACATGAGGTTAGGTTAGGTTAGATATAAGGTTAGGTTAGGTTACATGAGGTTAGGTTAGATGAGGTTAGGTTAGGTTACATGAGGTTAGGTTAGGTTAGATGAGGTTAGGTTACATGAGGTTAGGTTAGGTTAGATGAGGTTAGGTTAGGTTAGATGAGGTTAGTTTAGGTTACATGAGGTTAGGTTAGATGAGGTTAGGTTAGGTTACATGAGGTTAGGTTACATGAGGTGAGGTTAGGTTAGATGAGGTTAGGTTAGGTTACATGAGGTTAGGTTAGGTTAGATGAGGTTAGGTTAGGTTACATGAGGTTAGGTTACATGAGGTTAGGTTACATGAGGTTAGGTTAGGTTGGGTTAGATGAGGTTAGGTTACATGAGGTTAGGTTAGGTCAGATGAGGTTAGGTTAGGTTACATGAGGTTAGGTTAGGTTAGATGAGGTTAGTGTAGGTTACATGAGGTTAGGTTAGATGAGGTTAGGTTAGGTTACATGAGGTTAGGTTAGGTTAGGTTACATGAGGTTAAATTAGGTTACATGAGGTTACGTGAGGTTAGATGAGGTTAGGTTAGGTTAGATGAGGTTAGCATAGATTAGATGAGGTTCGATTAGACTAGATGAGGTTAGGTTAAGTTAAATGAGGTTAAGTTAGATTAGATGAGGTTAGAATAGGTTAGGTTACGTGCACGCGAAAGACAAGAATTGCGTGGAGAAAGATAGCGAGTGGATGATTGATGACGCAACCCCAGGGGATATGTTCTTTTAAACCTTTTTCCGTCGGTTGCATGAAGGGTAGCTGGAAGGGGCAGCGCGGGCTTTGTGGTGGGGAAGGGGGTGTGGTTGTGGGTGTGGGAGGGGGATGGATTTGTGTAGTATGTATCTAGCATCATAATATGATATAATATAACTTTATGATATAATATCATGATATAATATACCATCATCATATAATATAATTAATGTGTATCTAACATCACAATATGATATTATGATATGATCTAATTAGTAGGTATCTATCATCATAATATAATATCATAACATAATATAATTAATATGTATCTAACATCACAATACAATATCATGATATATTATAATTGATATGCATCTAACATCATAATATAATATCATAATATACTATAATTAGTATGTATCATCATATAATATATGTGATTGGATTATGAATTCAGAGAAGGATAATGTAAATCCCGAAGGACATGATGAAGAACGCTCAAGCACTTGACCCTGGCGACTAGCGCGTCCTGAGCAAGGTTCTGAAGGTTCTGAAAATCCCTTTGATGCTAAAAGGGAAGAGGCCACGAAGTTACAGGTTAGTGTTAGTAACATTATTATTATTATTACTATTATCATGTTTATGGATATTATCATTATTATCTTTCTTGTTATCACCACTGATGTAAGTATTGATGTTATGTTTATGATGATTATGCTTATGATTATCCATATTATTTATATTATCATTATAATATGATTACTTTTATTTTCATAATCGTCATTATCATCATCATCATTGTTTGTATAATTATTTTTGTAATTATCATT
>NW_028234404.1:549233-551733 GCF_977035675.1 Penaeus japonicus
CCATGACCACTGAAATATCTAAACAACACGAGAACACAATTACACACTTTACAAATTATCTGAAACAATAATAGATTTTTTTTTTTCTTATCGTTAAAAAAAAAAAATGCTATGAACCCCTTAGCCTTGAATTTGGACAGACATTTTTAAAGATACGAAAATCATATCTATATAAGCACTATTTACTGAACTGTGTATACAAATATAGATAATATATTGCTGTTGTCTCATCTTCAAGAAACAAATACAAACAAATACATAACAACGCTAATAACTCCTTTATTTATCTTCAATTTATCTATAAAACTTCGGCCCTGAAAGAAATACACAAGAAACCGCTTTGGAAAAAAAAATAAACAGTTTGTATTTCCCATTAACTATTCAGCCTCAGAAACACTTTAAATCTTTGCAGGTGGAAATGTTTATGAAATTCTGCATAGATAAGTTGGGATTGTGTGGATGTTAAATGGCGTTTTTCTTTTAATTTATCTCCATTCTTAAGCGTAATCTATTCGTTTTCATTCGGGATTTAGGAATAAAAACACTATGAACACAAACACACGTCAACGTAAAAGATGCCTGCTGAACAAGTTATACACAGACCAACGAAGGATTTTTTTTTTCTTTTTTTTTTTTTTTTCTTTTTTTTTTTAATACAAGACTATTCCGAAGGCCTTTTCGCTGTATTGCTTCTTCAGGGCATATACCTGCAAAAAAAGGGCATTTAATGAAAAGGCCTTTTTAATATTCGTGTTTTCTTATTTTCCCTTCGCTGTCATGTGTATAATACACGCCCACACGCATGCCAGCGCGCACAGATCGCACCTAAATTCATATCATCTATTTAAACATCTATCTGTACCGTAATTTGACTGTAACGCACAATAATCACCATCATTTATAATATATTAATGATAATAATAACAATGATCAGCTGATGATAGTGATAATGATGATAAGGATAAGGATAATAATGATAAGGATAAGGATGATAATGATAGTAATAATGATGATGGAATTAATGTTAATAATGGTAATGATATAAGGATAATGATTATGTTAACAATATTGATAATGATAATGTTACTTATATGGTAAAAATATTGATAATAATGATGATGATGATAATGATAATAACAACATTAGCGAAAATAAGAATAATAGTAATGATGATAATGATGATGATGGGGAGGAGGAGGATGATAATGATGATGATGGGGAGGAGGAGGATGATAATGATGATGATGGGGAGGAGGAGGATGATAATGATGATGATGGGGAGGAGGAGGATGATAATGATGATGAGGGGGAGGAGGAGGATGATAATGATGATGATGGGGAGGAGGAGGATGATAATGATGATGATGGGGAGGAGGAGGATGATAATGATGATGATGGGGAGGAGGAGGATGATAATGATGATGATGGGGAGGAGGAGGATGATAATGATGATGATGGGGAGGAGGAGGATGATAATGATGATGATGGGGAGGAGGAGGATGATAATGATGATGATGGGGAGGAGGAGGAGGATAATGATGATGATGGGGAGGAGGAGGAGGATAATGATGATGATGATGATAATTAGGATGATGAGGATGAGGATGGGAATGATAATGATGATGATGATGTTATAGTAAAAATGACAGTTTGAAGACTATCATTACGATTTCTGTATTTTGTAAGTATATATATATATATATATTATATATATTATATATATATATATATATATTATATATATATATATACATATATATATATATATATATATATATATATATATATATATACATATATGAATGTATATTCATATACATATATGTGTGTTTCTAGTTTTACCTGTCTGAATCAAACACTTAATAATAACATGTATCATTATTATCTTCAATTGCAATGCATAATTTTATCCATGATTTCAGAGAAGGATACGCAAAGAAAATAGATAACAAAGGTACGACAATAAAATACAAAGAAGTAATCAAGCAGGGGAAATAAATAAACACATAAAAAAACAACGAAGGTAAACAACAAAGCAATAAAATCGAGGTAAAGACCAAAGCAATAAGATAATGCAACGTAGCAACAGAAACATAAAAACATAAAAGAGATGATTGCAACCAACAATAACTTTCAACCTTTGCTATGATTTAAACGCTTTGCCTTAGTTAATTGTGAGTGGTGAGTAAAGATAGTGAACAGTGAGTAAAGACAGTGAGTGGTGAGTAAAGATAGCGAGCGGTGAGTAAAGATAGTGAGTGGTGAGTAAAGATAGCGAGCGGTGAGTAAAGACTCTGAGTGGTGAGTAAAGATAGTGAGTGGTGGGTAAAGATAGTGGACAGTGAGTGGTGGGTAAAGATAGTGGACAGTGAGTGGTGGGTAAAGATAGTGGACAGTGAGTGGTGGGTAAAGATAGTGGACAGTGAGTAAAGATACTGAGTGGTGAGTAAAGATAGTAAGCGGTGAGTAAAAATAGTGAGTGGTGACTAAAGATAGTGAG
>NW_028234404.1:561733-571733 GCF_977035675.1 Penaeus japonicus
GGGAGGAGGGATAGGAGGGTGTGCGGTGGAAGAGGTTAGAACCACAGGTCCGGGGGGGCGGTGGATAGGAGGGTGGGGGGAGGAAGGGGGATGTCAAACGGGATTGGGGGGGAGGTGGGATAGGAGGTGTGGGGGGAGGAGGGTGGGTGTCAAAGGGGTTGTGGGGGGGAGGGATATGATAGGAGGGTGGGGGGAGGAGGGGGGAGTCAAAGGGATTGGGGGGAGGGATAGGAGGGTGGGGGGAGGAGGGGGGAGTCAAAGGGATTGGGGGGAGGGATAGGAGGGTGGGGGAGGAGGGGGGAGTCAAAGGGATTGGGGGGAGGGGTAGGAGGGCGGGTGGGGTAGGAGGGGGGGAGTCTCAAAGGGAATTGGGAGGGAGGGATTGGAGGGTGGGTGGGGAGGAGGGAGGGCAGGCAAAGGGATGGGGGGAGGGATAGGAGGGTGGGGTGAGGAGGGGCGGAGGTCAAAGGGATGGGGGGGAGGGAATAGGAGTGGTGGGGGGAGGAGGGCGGGTGTCAATGGGATGGGGGGTGGGGAGGGATAGGAGTGGTTGGGGGGGAGGAGGGGGAGTCAAAAGGGATTGGGGGGGAGGATATAGAGAGGGTGGGGGGAGGATGGGGTTGGAAGTCAAGGAATTGGGGGGAGGGATAGGAGGGTGGGGGAGGAGGGGGGAGTCAAAGGGATGGGGGGGAGGGATAGGGGGGGGGGGGGAGGAGGGGGGAGACAAAGGGAGTGGGGGGTGGGGCAGGAGGGGGGGGGAGGAGGGGGGAGTCAAAGGGATTGGGGGGAGGGATAGGAGGGTGGGGGAGGAGGGGGGAGTCAAAGGGATGGGGGGGGGGGTAGGAGGGGGGGGGGAGGAGGGGGGAGTCAAAAGGATGGGGGGGAGGGATTGGTGGGTGGGGTGGAGAGAGTTCAGGGGGCGAGTCAAAGGGGATTGGGGTGAGGATAGGAGGGTGGGGGGAGAGGGGGGAGTCAAAGGGATTGGGGGGAGGGATAGGAGGGTGGGGGGAGGAGGGGGGAGTCAAAGGGATTGGGGGGAGGGATAGGAGGGTGGGGGGAGGAGGGGGGAGTCAAAGGGATTGGGGGGAGGGAGAGGAGGGAGGGGGGGGGAGGGGGGGGGCAAAGGGATTGGGGAGAGGAGGGGGGAGTCAAAGGGATTGGGGGGAGGAGGGGGGAGTCAAAGGGATTGGGGGGGGGGATAGGAGGGTGGGGGGAGGAGGGGGGGGTCAAAGGGGTTGGGGGGCGGGACAGGAGGGTGGGAGGCTGGAGGAGGAGGGGGAGTCAAAGGAATGGGGGGGTAGGGAATAGAATGGATTGGGGGGAGGTAGGGGGGTGTCATGGGGTTTGGGGGGAGGGTGTTGGGAGGGTGAGGGGGAGGAGGGGGGTGTCAAAGGGATTGGGGGGGAGGGAGAGGGAGGGTGGGTGGAGGAGGGGGGTGTCAAAGGGATATGGGGTGGGGATAGGAGGCGTTGGGGGAGGATGGGGGAGAGTCCAAAGGGAGATGGGGTGGAGGAATAGGAGGGTGGGGGAAGGATGGGGGGGAGTCCAAAAGGATCGTGGGGTGGGGATAGAGGGTGGGGGGAGGAGGGGGAGAGTCAAAGGGATGGGGGGGAGGGATAGGAGGGTGGAGGAGGGGAAGGTGGGAGGGATGTCAAAAGGGATGGGGGGGAGGGATTGGAGTGAGTGGGGGGAGGTTGGGGGAGTCAAAGGGATGGGGGGGAGGGGATATGGAGGGTGGGGGGAGGAGGGGGGGGTGTCATCAAAGGGATTGGGGGAGGGATGGAGGGTGGGGGGAGGAGGGGGGTGTCAAATGGGCATGGGCGGGTGGGATAGGGTGCGGTGGGGGAGAGGAGGGGAGGTGTCAAAGGGATGGGGGGGAGGGATAGGAGGGTTGGGGGAGGAGGGGGGAGTCAAAGGGGATTGGGGGGAGAGGATCATGGGGTGGGGGGCAGGAGGGGGGAGTCAAAGGGATTGGGGGGGAGGGATAGGAGGGTGGGGGGGAGATGGGGGTGTCAAAGGGATTTGGGGGAGGAGGGGGTGTCATATGTGATTGGGGGGAGGAGGGGAGGAGTCAAAAGGGGATTGTGGGCGGTGAGGATTAGAAGTGGTGGGAGGGAGGAGGGGGGGAGTCTAAGGGATTGGGGGAGTAGGGATAAGGAGGGTGGGGAGGAGGGGGCTGCAGTCTAAAGGGATGGGGGGGAGGGATAGGAGGAGGTGGGGGGGAGGATGGGGTGATTGTCCTATGAGGGATTGGGGGGTGGGATTGTGTGGTTGGGGGGAGGAGGGGGGAGTCAAAGGGTATTGGGGGGGGAGGGATAGGAGGGTGGGGGGAGGAGGGGGGAGTCAAGGGATGGGGTGAGGAGGGTGGGAGTCAAGGGAGTGGGGGGGAGAGGGGGGGAGTCTATGGGAATTGGGGAGGTGGGAAGTGGATTAGGAGGGTGGGGGGAGGACGTGGAGGGGGGAGTCAAAGGGATTGGGGGGAGGGATAGGAGGGTGGGGGGAGGAGGGGGGAGTCAAAGGGATTGGGGGGAGGGATAGGAGGGTGGGGGAGGAGGGGGGAGGCAAAGGGATTGGGGGGCGGGGTAGGAGGGGGGGGGGGGGAGGGGGGAGGCAAAGGGATGGGGGGGAGGGATAGGATGTGTGGGGGTCGGAGGGGGAGTCAAAGGGAATGGGGGGGAGGGATAGGAGGGTGGGGGGTGGTGGGAGGAGGGGGGAGTTCAAAGGATGGGGGGGGGAGGGATAGGAGGGTGGGGGAGGAGGGGGGAGTCAAAGGGATTGGGGGGAGGGGAGGAGGAGGGTGGGGGAAGGAGGGGGGAGTCAAAGGGTAATGGGGACTAGGGAGGGGATAAGAGGGTGGGGGGAGGGAGGGGGGAGGAGTCAAAGGGGATTTGGGGGTCGGAGGGGGGGTCAAAGGGATTGGTGAGAGGCTCTGTACCCCTTTTTCTTGGAGGAGGGTGGAGTCAAAGGGATGGGGGGGAGGGATTGAAGGGTGGGGGTGAGAGGAGGGTAGGGGGAAGGGAGTCAACGGGATTGGGGGGTGGGATTAGGAGGGGTGGGGGGAGGAGGGGGGAGTTAAACAGGTGATTGGGGGGAAGGATTAGGGGGTGAAGGGGAAGGATGGGGGGAGTCAAAGGGATTGGGGGGAGGGATAGGAGGGTGGGGGAGGAGGGGGGAGTCAAAGGGATTTGGGGGAGGAGGGGGGAGTCAAAGGGATTGGGGGGAGGAGGGGGGAGTCAAAGGGATTGGAATGGAGAGGATAGGAGGGTGGGGGGGAGGAGGGGGGAGTCAAAGGGATTGAGGGGTAGGATGGAGGGGGGGGGGAGGAGGGAGGGAGTCAAAGGGATTGGGGGGTGAGCGGATAAGAAGGGTGGGGGGGATGAGAGAGGAGGGGGGAGTCAAAGGGATTGGGGGGAGGGATAGGAGGGTGGGGGGAGGAGGGGGGAGTCAAAGGGATTGGGGGGAGGGATAGGAGGGTGGGGGGAGGAGGGGGGGGGCAAAGGGATGGGGGGGAGGGATAGGGGGGTGGGGGGGGAGGAGGGGGGGGACAAAGGGAAAAAAAAAAAAACTAGGATTGGGGGGAGGGATAGGAGGGTGGGGGAGGAGGGGGGAGTCAAGGAAGATTGTGGGGACAGGAGGAGGGGGGAGTCAATGGGATTGGGGCGGAAGGCGATAGGAGGGATGGTGGAGGAAGGGGGGAGGTCAAAGAGAATTGGGGGGTGGATTAGGAGGGTGGGAGGGGGAGGGGGGAGTCGAAGGGATTGGGGGGAGGGACAGGAGGGTGGGGGAGAGGAGGGGGGAGTCAAAGGGATTGGGGGGAGGGATAGGAGGGTGGGGGAGGAGGGGGGAGTCAAAGGGATTGGGGGGAGGGATAGGAGGGTGGGGGGGGGAGGGGGGGGGCAAAGGGATGGGGGGGGGGGGGAGGAGGGTGGGGGGAGGGGGGGGGGGGCAAAGGGATTGGGGGGAGGACGGGAGGCGTGGGGAGGAGGGGAGGTGTCAAAGGGATTGGGGCGGTTAGGGATAGGAGGGTTGGGTCGGAGGTGGGGGGAGTCAAAGGGATTGGAAGGGGAGGGGATAGGAGGGGCGTGGGGGGAGGAGGGGGGAGTCAAAGGGAATTTGGGGGAGGGATAGAAGGGTGGGGGGAGGAGGGGGGAGTCAAAGGGATTGGGGGGAGGGATAGGAGGGTGGGGGAGGAGGGGGGAGTCAAAGGGATTGGGGGGAGGAGGGGGGAGACAAAGGGATTGGGGGGAGGGATAGGAGGGTGGGGGAGGAGGGGGGAGTCAAAGGGATTGGGGGGAGGGGGGGGGAGGCAAAGGGGGGGGGGGGGGGGATAGGAGGGGGGGGGGGGGGGGGGGGGGGCAAGGGGAAGGGGGGGGGGGGAGGGAGGGGGGAGGAGGGGGGGAGTCAAAGGGTTGGGGGGGAGGGATAGGAGGGTGGGGGGAGGAGGGGGGAGTCAAAGGGATTGGGGGGAGGGATAGGAGGGTGGGGGGAGGAGGGGGGAGTCAAAGGGATTGGGGGGAGGGATAGGAGGGTGGGGGGAGGAGGGGGGAGTCAAAGGGATTGGGGGGAGGGATAGGAGGGTGGGGGAGGAGGGGGGAGTCAAAGGGGTTGGGGGGGATTGGGAGGTATACGTGGGGGAGAGGACACGGGTGGGAGTCAAAGGGATTGGGGGGGGGGGAGTGGGAGAGGATAGGAGGGTGGGGGGCGAGGTGGGAAGTCAAAGGGATGGGGGGGAGGGATAGGAGGGTGGGGGAGGAGGGGGGAGTCAAAGGGATTGGGGGGAGGAGGGGGGAGTCAAAGGGATTGGGGGGAGGGATAGGAGGGTGGGGGGAGGAGGGGGGAGTCAAAGGGATTGGGGGGAGGGATAGGAGGGTGGGGGGAGGGGGGGGGAGCCAGAGGGATGGGGGGGGGGGATAGGAGGGTGGGTGAGAGGAGGGGGAAAGTCAAAGGGATTGGCGGGAGGGATAGGAGAGGTGGTGGGAGGAGGGGGGTGTCAAAGGAGTTTGGGGAGGGATTGTGTGGGGGGGGTAGGAGGTGGGGGGAGTCAAAGGGATTGGGTGGGAGGGAGGGATGGAGGGTGGAGGGAGGAGGGGGGTCAAAAGGGTATTGGGGGAGGGATTAGGAGGGTGGGGGAGGTTGGGGGGAGTCTAAGGGATGGGGGGTGGAGGGGTAGGAGGGTGGGGTGGAGGAGGGGGGAGTCAAAGGATTGTGGGGGTGGAGTAGGGGGGAGGGAGTCAAAGGGGATTGGGGGGAGGGATAGGAGGGTGGGGGGAGGAGGGGGGAGTCAAAGGGATTGGGGGGGGGCGGAGGAGGGTGGGGGGGGGAGGGGGGGGGGAGTCAAGGGGAGGGGGGGGAGGGATAGGAGGGTGGGGGGAGGAGGGGGAAGACAAAGGGTTTGGGGGGGGAGGGATTAGGTGGGGGGGGGGAGGAGGGGGGGGAGTCAAGGGATTGGGGGGGAAGGGAGGGGGAGGGGGGGGGGAGGAGGGGGGAGTCAAAGGGATTGGGGGAGGGTAGGGGGGTGGGGGAGGAGGGGGGCGTCAAAGGGGATTGGGGGGGAGGGTTGGAGGTTGGGGGAGGGGGGGGGAGTCAAAGGGTTGGGGGGGAGGGATAGGAGGGATGGAGGGAGGAGGGGGGGTTCAAAGGGGTTTGGGGGGAAGGGATGGTTTTTTTTGGGTGGGGGTTGTTTTGGTCTTTTTTTGTTGTTTTTGTTTTTTTTTTTGTTCTGTGTTGTTTTTTTACTTTTTTTTTCTAGAGGGGGGGTCATTCCACAAAAGGGATTGGGGGGAGGGATAGGAGGGTGGGGGGAGGAGGGGGGAGTCAAAGGGATTGGGGGGAGGGATAGGAGGGTGGGGGGAGGAGGGGGGAGTCAAAGGGATGGGGGGGGGGGGATAGGAGGGTGGGGGGAGGGGGGGGGAGGAAGGGGGGGGGGGGGGGGGAGGGGGGGGGGGGAGGAGGGGGGGGAGTCAAAGTTTGTTGGGATTGGGGGGGTAGGGATAGGAGGGGGGGGGGGGGGGGAAGACAAAGGGGGGGGGAAGGGGATAGGGGGTGGGGGGGAGGGGGGAGTCAAAGGGATGGGGGGAGGGATAGGAGGGAGGGGGAAGGAGGGGGGAGTCAAAAGGATGGGGGGGAGGGATAGGAGGGTGGGGGGAGGAGGGGGGAGTCAAAGGGATGGGGGGGAGGGATAGGAGGGTGGGGGGAGGAGGGGGGAGTCAAAGGGATGGGGGGGAGGGATAGGAGGGGGGGGGGAGGAGGGGGGAGGCAAAGGGAGGGGGGGGAGGGATGGGGGGGTGGGGGGGGCGGGGGGAGTCAAAGGGATTGGGGGGAGGGATAGGAGGGTGGGGAGGAGGGGGGGGGGGAGTCAAAGGGATTGGGGGGGAGGGAAAGGAGGGGGGGGGGGGAGGGGGGAGTCAAAGGGGGGGGGAGGGATAGGGGGGTCCCAAGGGATGGGGGAGGAGGGGGGAGTCAAAGGGATTGGGGGGAGGGATAGGAGGGTGGGGGAGGAGGGGGGAGTCAAAGGGATTGGGGGGAGGGATAGGAGGGTGGGGGAGGAGGGGGGAGTCAAAGGGATTGGGGGGAGGAGGGGGGAGTCAAAGGGATTGGGGGGAGGAGGGGGGGGGCAAAGGGATTGGGGGGAGGGGTAGGGGGGTGGGGAGGAGGAGGGAGTCTGTGGAGCAGTCAAAGGGATTGGGGGGAGGGGATGGATAGGAGGGTGGGGGAGGCGGAGGGGGGAGTAGGAGGGGCGGAAAGTCAAGGGGATTGGGGGGAGGGATAGGGATAGGAGGGTGGGGGGAGGAGGGGGGAGTCAAAGGGATTGGGGGGAGGGATAGGAGGGTGGGGGGAGGAGGGGGGGGTCAAAGGGATTGGGGGGGTGGGATTAGGGTGAGGGATAGGGGGGGTGGGGGAGGCACCGGGGGGAGTCACAGGGATTGGGGGGAGGGATAGGAGGGGCCGCCGACGTGGTGAGGTGACCTTTGGGGGGCTACAGGAGGGTCTGCACGGTCTCGCAGGTTCTATAATCTGTTTTGGCACCGGGAGAGGGATTGGAAAGGGTGGGGGAGAGAGGAAGGGGGGAGTCGCAAAGGGATTAGGGGGGGGAATAGGAGGGTTGGGGGGAGGAGGGGGGGAGTCAAGGGGATTGGGGGGTGGGCTAGGAGGGTAGGTGGGGGGAGGGGGGAGTCAAAGGGATAGTTGGGAGCGTGGGATAGGATAGTGTGGGGAAGGAGGAGGCGTGGAATGGAAAGTCAAGAAGGATGGGGGGGAGGGGTAGGAGGGGTGGGGGAAATCATAATGGACTGGGAGAAGCGGGGTTGGGGTTGAAGAGGGGGTGTATCTTCACCTCTCATCGGTGGGTTATGGAACAGGGGGTGGGGGTGGAGAGTAGGGGAGGGGGTTATAGTTTATAGGGGGGGTTAGGGGTTATTGAGTTATAAAATAGGAAGGGATGCTAAGTGAGTGGTAAAACGGAAATGGAATATGATATAGAGAAGATTTCATTTATTGTATTAACAGAGAGAAGGATAGAGAGATAATAGAGGGATAAAGTATTGTGTGCCAGGGCCAAAGGACCAAGAGAGAAAATAGTTACGTAACAGTGTGATCTCCATTCTCGGGCCATCGTTTCAGTAGCCACTGAGCTTAAAGGCGTAATATACAATACTTAAAGGCGAAAAATTAAAGAAAATAAACTCCTGTAAATAAAAGTTATAAATTTAAACTCCTACACCAATTCTTTCTCTTGCTTTTATTTCTCCTTCTATCATCTTGTTTTTCTTCTCTCTTCGCTGGCCTCCTTTTGCTTGTCTTCTTCTTCTACCTCTTCGTTCTCTTCTTCTTTCTCTCCTCCTCCTTACACCTTCTACTATTCCTTTCTTTTTTCCACCTCCACTCCACCTCTTCCTCCTCTCTTCATCTCATCCTCCACTTCCTCCCCACCTCCTCTCCTCCTACCTCCTCCTACACTATTCCCAATCCTCATCTCATCTCACATCAGTCCTCCTCCTCCTTCCTCCTCCTCTCCTCACTTCCTCCTCCTCCTCCTCTTCCTTTCTCCCTACAACCTATTCCCATCCTCCTCCTCCTTTTCCACATCCTCCTCCTCCTCCAATCCTCTCTCCTTTCACCTCTATTCCCCTCCTCCTCCTCATCGGTTCCTCCTCTCCTACCGCCTCCTTTACCATCTATTCCCCTCCTCCTCACTCCGACGTCCTCCACTCCTCCTCTTTCTCCTCGCCTTCGCCATTCGAGATTCCTAGGATGCCTGCGCCCAGCCGAAGGACATGAAGCTATGCCTTAATGTAAGTCCAGCATCCTTGTGAGCGAGATGGAATTTGCATTATCATTTTGGAATCGTGTGCGTATCCTTCGTTCGAGTTGTGGGATTTTCGTGGGTCGATTGTAAAAAAATAAAAAAAAAAAAATAAAAAATATGTTTTGTTTCCTTTGTTTGGTGGTGAAATATGGGTAGGTTTTGTCAGCGATGGGGTGTACTGTTTGGATCATGTTGGAAGGTTTGTAAAATTGTAATTCTCTCATTCCATTAAGGTTTTATCTTTGTTGTAGGGATCTGTGTGTTTATCATTTAGATGCCTCTCGTATTTGTTTTGGCGGGTTGGATATACCGTCTCAATTATAAAAGTTCTGGAGCTATCCCATTCATAATTAATCCTAGAATCCATTTTTCTATGATTTATAACGGTAAGGTGGAATAGTGAAGCAATATGAATTTTCTGTGTAAACCAGTTCCGTTTTATTAGTGAAGGGATGGGGCTAGAGATGAGAGAAAAGAAAACATGAAATATATTGGACATTCACGCATCCTTTAAAATACACATTAGTATACAAGATAGACACACCCTCGTCCTCATATTTAGACAAGACTAAATTAGTGATACAGGGTCCCCTGTTATATTAATTAATATATTTATATTATATTATATTATATATACGAATCTGTGTTCATTAATTCATTTAGCTTGTTATATTCAACCCCAAAGTTAGAACAATCAGGACAAGTTATGTCAATGATACAGGTAATGATTTACGTGAAATAGATTTAATACATGTAGGCCTTGATTATTCATTGTTATTTTGCATGGTATAAACTTGGCTCGTTTATCTATCCAATACAGCATTAAGAAAATTAATATGAGTTTTATGTTTAAGTTTTGGGGTTGATATGAAAACGATAAAAAGTGTGAATGAACGAATACTTTATTGGGCATGGGAAATCAACAGGATTAACTGAATAGATACCTGATATTATTAACACATTTTAGGTACATACGCAGTGAGCGGGGAAAACTTGTACGAGCTTGGACCTCATTTTGTTCCAAAATTTGTTTTCTGTTTTTTCAACTTTTCTAGTGAAGTTCTCTTTTTTCGTAGTATTTTTTAAGTATTCATTGGAAAATATCATGGATAAAAAAAGAAATAGTATTTGTGAATACAACATGGTAGAAGATATTGTTGGTAATATCATTTTCATACTCTGCACTTTAGCAATAGTCGAAGAGGAGAGAGAGAGAGTGAGCGAGAGAGAGGAGAGAGAAGAGGGGGGAGGGGGGAGGGAGGGAGGAGGGGAGGAGTGGTGAGTCGAGGATAGGTAAGAGATGACGAGAGTGGGACCGAGAGAAAAGAAAAGAGATAAAATATTGGTAAGAACGGAAAGACAGAAGGAATAAACAGAGTAAAGGTAATTGTTAAAGCATCACCGCGTTGGCGCGAATTACCTTTTGTTTCAATTTTCAAAGGTAAATATTCTGAAGACTACATCATCTTTGTAGATGAATTGTCAGTGGTATGCTGAAGGAATGAGAGAGTGAATGAGAGAGAGAGAGTTTGAGTGAGTGAAGTGAGTGAGTGAGTGGTTCTAAATGTGCTATAGTGAGTGAGTGAGTGATGTGAGTAAGTGAGTAATAGTGAGTGATGAGTGAGTGAGTGGTGAGTGTATGAGAGAGAGAAAGATGGTAGAACTAGCAGTAACGCTATTTAATTAGAAAATACA
>NW_028234404.1:652368-662368 GCF_977035675.1 Penaeus japonicus
ACCAAACTCAAAATCAAAAACACATCTACTACCAATCAACTACCCACCACACTCTACCAAAAAATCTCTACCCCACCAACACAACAAAAGAAAAAAAAACAAAAACCCAACAAAATTAAAAACAACACAATCTAAACAGAACAAACACACCCAAAAAAAACAATACACACACCACAAACCACACAAACACTCCACACAAACACACCACCAACACAAACACACCCCCCCCCCCCCCCCCCCCCCCCCCCCCCACCACTCCCCACACCACCCACACCAAACCTCAGCACCCAACAAAACACTCACACACACACACACACACCACCCACAAGACACACACAACACACCCCACACACCACACACCACCACACACACACACTAACTCCACACACACACACTCACACACACCCCCACCCCCCACAAACCACAACTCACACACCACCACACACCCACACACCACCACACCACAACACACACACACCCACACACACATACATACATACAGAAGATAGAACGAACACACATACAAAACACACAAAACACACAACCCAACATACCCCGCACACCCACCCACTCACACACCCACACACACAAACACACACATTACAAGAATCCTTCACAGGGATACACAACACACACACCACACACACACCACACACACACACACACCACCACATTAAAAAACCCCCCCCAAAAACAAACAAACCCACACCACCCAACAAAGAAGACAACCCCCCAGGAGAGGGATAACGACACAGTAGAGAACAGGGCTAGATGCCCCCACAACCCCCCAACCCCGCCCCCCCCCGCCCCCTAGCCACGCCCCCCCCGGAAACCGGGCCCCGCCCCCCCCATCCTCACACCAGTGCACGCTTTTCCCCAACCAACGCCCCCCTCCGCCCCTTCCGTCACATGAGAACAGGCCACCGGCCCACGTGGTTTTGTTTTATGAATTTCTTAAATTTCCGTAAAAATTAGGGTTTGATGAAGCTCAGTTTTCTTGTGATAATTGAATTTATATCTGTTGTGGATTAGTGGAAAAATAAAAAATTCATTTAATCATAGTTATGTTCTGTTATTTTTTTTTTTATCTTCTCCTAGTATTTGGTTTTATAAATATTTTAAAAATATAAAAAAAATATATTAAATTAGATTAATAAAATATATATATATAAAGTATTTTTTTATTTAATATAAAAATTATTACCCAAAAATATATATAAAATAAATATATATCATATATATAAATCTATAAAATAAAAAATAAAAAAAAATATAAACCTGTTGGAGGTGTGTGTGAGTGTAACAAAAAAAAATATAAAAAAAATAAAAAAAAAAAATATCTCAATTATATAATATTATATATTATAAAATATCAAAAAATATAATAAACAAAAAAATTAAACTTAAATATAAAAATATAAAATTAAAATATATTAATTTAAAATAAATAATTATTTTTTTAAAATAAAAATATATACTCTATAATATATATATTAAAATAAAAATATTATAAACACTATCTATCCCTTAATAAATTAAAAAAATTTTAAATAAATAAAAACTAAAAAATTAAATAAATCATCTAAATAATAAAATAAAATAAATTATAACTCATAAAAAAATATCTACTAATAAAAAAAACCACAAAAAATAACAAAAATCAACAACACACACAGATATATAAAATTAGATTATAGAGAGGGGAGAGGATAGAAAAAAGGAAAGAACACCCACACAAAAACACAAACCCCCCACACCCACACACAACACTCACACACACAACTAAATAAGAGAGGTATATAGAGATGAAGAAGAAGAATGAGAGATAATTAGAGAAAGAGTTGAAAATAGAGAATAGGACAGCATGACCAACACACACCACACACACACACCCCACCACTCCCCACACACCACACCCACACACACACCAACACACCCCCACAGAGCAGAGCGTGAGAGAGTTAGACCCAACACCAACCACAAACACACAAACACAACTCACACACACCACAACACACCACACACACACCCACACACACACACACACCACACAGACACACCACAAAACCACACACACACACACCCACACACACCCAACCACACACACAACACACACACACCACACACGGGACACCCCACACCCACACCCCACCCACCCACACACACCCCACACACACACACACACACACACACCAAACACACCAACAAACACACCCCCACCACACAAACACAACAAGAACACACACACACCCCCACACCACACCACAACACACACACACAATTAATATAGATATAGATAATAGATAAAAGAGAAATACAGAGATAGAGTGGATAGAAGTATAGAATATATAGAGAGAGAGAGATAATAAAGTAAAAATTTAAAATCCCCCCGCACGAAAACCACCCCCACCGCCCCCCCCCCCCCCCCCCCCCCCCCTTTCACCCCCCCCCCACCCCCGGCCTCCTGGCCCGGCCCCGCGCCCTACAGAAAAAGCAATCCCGCGGCCCCCCAAAAATTTTACCCCGTCAAAGGGGGGAAAATTTAGCCACGAACGGACTACGGGAGAAACCTCGGTTGGGAAACACGGAATAGGCACCAGAAATGAGAGAGACCAAAGGCTAATAGAATTCGCTGAAGCTCGATCCCTTAAAATTATTAATACATTCTTCGAAAAGAGACCCGGGAGGAAATGGACATGGAAATCACCATCCGGCATTAAAAACGAAATTGGCGTCATAATCACCAATAGGCGCGACATTGTACAGGAGTAACCGTTATCAATAAAGCAAATGTCGGTAGCGACCATAGACTGGTTAATAAGCTCATACAGAAGCCTCTCGTTAATCTAATTAACATCAAGAATAGGGCGACGGAATTCAGTATTAACATCCGAAATAGATACTCATCTCTCGAAGATCTTGACATGAACCAAATGAAAGACTGATTCAGCGAGATATTAAAGGAAGCTGCACATGAAATAGGGGGTAAAGACGAAAAAGAAAAGTACGGTAAGTTTTTGGTAGAAACAAAAAAAAATTGTGAAACAGCGTAGGGAAAGGAAAATAACATCAATCAGAGACAAGATAGAATCAGCAGATAAACAAGACGATAAACAAGAAGAAGAAAGATGTGCGCAAATTTAACATACGAAAAATAAATGAAGCTCAGCTTTCCGACACCAGCCCTAGGGCAACAAAGGGGAGGCTCGGAATAGGAAAAAAAACAAAAAAAAAAAAAAAAAAAAAAAAAAAAAAAAAAAAAAAGATAAACAAAAAAAAAAAAAAAAAAAAAAACAAATGTATGCAGTAAAGAAACCCAACGGAGAGGTGACATACAATAAAAATGAAATTATCAAGGTGTTAGAAGACTTCTATTGCGACCTATACCACTCAAACGATCAACCACGTACGGAGACAAACACAACATTTGGAGACGTTCCACACATTACGGTAGAGGAAGTCAAAAGAGAACTAAAAGGCATGAAAAGAGGAAAAACACCGGGGGGGGGGGGGGGGGGGGGGGAGATGAAAGACGGCATTAGGGTAGATCTTATGAAATTCAAAAGGAAAATTGTGTAAGTAGATTCGTTGTGTGCAGAGTTTCAAGATGCAGGAGAGGAAAAATTGCGGCAGTAAAACTGACCGATCTTTTTAGAACAGATATACATTTGATGAAAAAGGATTATATTTAACAAATGTCTAAGCGTCGGTTAATAATTTTGTTTCGTATTTATTTATTTTTTTTTTTTTATTTTTAAAACACTCCGAAATCCTTAACAACTTGAATGTGACTGGTCCGTGTGTGTAGCCAGAGTTGTGGCTAGGGAAAGTGATGGGATCGGGTGGGTTGGATTTGTTGGGATAACTTTGGCCTGTGAGCCTCATTCTCAAAATACCGGCTAGTGACTTGAGAAGCGGGAAGCCCTCCATTTTGACCTCTGGGGGCCGGTGTGGTGGCTTGTCCTTTCCGCAATGTGATGATTGCCTGCGCTTGGGGGTGGTATTCGCGTGGTGTGTGATGTGATGTATGTTCCTTGGGAAAAGAAAAAAAAAAAAAAAAAAAAAAAAGAAAAAAAAAAAAAAAAAAAGACGTTAATAAAAATAAAGTTGGAAAAAACGAAATAATAATTATAATACACAAATAGGGAGACACAAAAGACTTAAAGAACTACCGACCTATAAGCCTCCTTTCAGTCATCTATAAACTGTTCATCACAAAAAATCATCACAGCCCGCATCACCGATACATTAGATTCAAAACAACCCAGAGAACAGGTAGGATTCCGCAGCGGATTCTCAACTATAGACTATATCCAGACACTAACCCAAGTAAGAGAGAAAAACAAACGAATATAGGAAGCCCTTGTGTATGACATTCGTAGATCATGAAAAGGCATTCGATTCGGTACAGATAGCTGCAATACTAGATGCAATTCGTAATCAAGGAGTAGAGGAAATATATTGCAGATTATTAGACGATATATATAGAGATGGTACAGCGACCATCAAAATCCACCCTGTTTACAGCTTGCTTGGAGGAAACATTCAAGAAATTAGATTGGAAAGAGAAAGGGATTAAAATTGGGAGTGAGCACTTAAGCAATCTAAGATTTGCAGACAAAGAAAACAACAGAATGGGAAATACACGACACAAGAGGCCAAGGGCAAGACCAAATGTACGACTATGGGGTGGAAATAAATTTTGAAATAGTGATTTGCAGAGGAGTCGCAGAGTAGGAGTAGTGGTAAAACTGGAAATCAGAGGGTGAACATAAGACTGGAATGACATGGAAAAAAAAGATTTGAAGAGGCCTACACTCTGCAGTGGAATGAGATTAACAGGCAGACCGATGATGGACTGATATAAAAATAATTATATATATGTGTGTGTGAATAGTGTGTGTGTAACATGTATGTTATTGTATATATACATATTACATATAATTATCGTATGATTTGTAATGAATATATATATAAATTATATATATATATATATATAAATCTATATATTATATATATATTATATATATATATATAATGTGTGTAGGTGTGAGTGATGTGGTGCAGATATATATTTGTGTGTTGGTTTTTAGGGGACTGCCATGCCACATTATCCTACGGCCATATTTTCCTACAGGAAAAAACATCTCCTACAATTGTGAGCAGATTTTCTTTAGTGTCGCGACATATTTCCTACAGAGTACAGGGCAGTTTCCTCTACCCAACACGGCAGGTGTAGGAAATGTCAGGGGTACCCCCCCCCCCCTTTACTCTAAGGTGGGGTTAGTAAGTGGTTTATTTAGGAAATGGTGGCTGGGTGTTACGGTTTATGTGGTACGCGTTGTGCTGGGAAGTAGCAGTATGGTGCATCCGGCATAACTCCTACAGTTATACTGCCATGTCTTCTACAAATAGTATATATAACAACTGGCAAATGTTTGGAGAATATTGATATGTATAAAATAAGAATGTAAAATTAATTAAAATTGTACTTTTCATTTCTCATTGCAATTAAGACCTTTTATTTTTCATAAAAAACAACTAAAATACTAAACAAATATATATTTTTAAAATGGAAATCTGTACATGTACGTACCAGGATCAGTATTAAGTACTTAATCTCCCTGGTTAATTCACGCAATCAGCTGACTCATCAAACAGCCTGATGATAAGCCTTGTAATATTCCCTATTGGCCTCGGTGTATTGCAGTGCTCCTGCTACTGCAATGATTGAAGGATTTTAAGGAGTTCGAGATCCGCAACGATCTTTAAACTAGGAAAACGATTATAGTGAGGTGGACTTCTTGGTAGTTTCCTTTGTATACTGAAGTATTTAATTTGCTATTGTCAACACCGGTGTAGAGGTATTTATACAACTCCTCCACATCTAAGGATAAAGTTCTCTACATCACAGCTTATATAGTTAACTTGAGGTGTAAGACTTTTTCCTACTGGAAGATGACCTCCATAAAAATTCTAATCTCAAAGTGCCTCTTCCTATCTCTTTAAATCTTCAGTGAGGGATGTTATTTGCCTATTTTATTAATTTATAGTGTCTCTCTTGTAAATAATTTAAATTGGTATTTTTTTTTAACATTAAGCGAAATATTTCTAGGCCCACTGAAGCATATAATGTTATCAAAAGGCGCAAATTCTTTAAATTAATGTGTATGTGCTGTAAAATGTGTATATATATATTAGAATAATGTCATTAGCATAATTTCGCATACACTTTTAGACAGAACTGGAAAAAATAAATAAAACTTCTATTTATGGTTTTGTGTATATGTTTTTAGGACGGCCTATCTTGGAAACCCTTCTGCTCCCCATCACACTCTAACTTACAACGCTTAGGAAATCTCGGAGGAAAAAATGTCTTAAGATAGTTTTTCACAATTTCATAAAAAATCTGCACATTTTGGGATTCGCAGATACAAGAATAAAAATAAATAAAAAAATACACCAGCTTGTACGTGTCGCAATGATACAGACAGATTCGACAGATGCCAGGAAAGAGGTAAGTTGATATCTATTGCTCGATAGGATGAAAGGAAATTATTTTACCTTCGAACTCAGGCTCAGCCAAGACGCTCCTGCGACCACCACAAAAGCGTTCTTCCTGGACAATCTCTGGCAAATATATAAACTCTCGTTCTTTGTCTGGTGGGTGGCTCTTTATCCTGTCTCATCATCTGCATGTTTCTGCTCGTCTGTTTCGTATGGAAATCTTTTGCAAACGTCAGTTGTTAATCAGGTTATAGTAGCTTTTTAGTAAAGAAAAGAAAGAATTTCATCAATCCGTACCATGGCCACCATGCTCCAGTCTCGACTCTCTCTTGTCTGTCTGACTGGTCTGTCTCTCTTATTAAATCTCTCTTCTCTTTCCCTTATCTCATCTCCTCTTAATCTCTCTCTCTCTCTTCCCTCTCTCCACTCTCTCGCCCTCCTCCTCTCTCTCAATCTCGTCTCGTCTCCTCTCCTCACTCACCCTTTCTCCTCTCTCTCTCTCATCTCTTCTCTCCTTCTCTCTCTCTACCTCTCTCTCTCTCTCTACCTCTTAAAACTCTCTCTCTCTTTTCTCTCTCTAGCTTGCTTTTCTTCCTCTCTTGCTCTCTCAAGCTGCTCTTCTTTCCTCTCCTCTCACTATCTCTCTCTCTCTCTCTCTCTCTCTCTCTCTCTCTCTCTCTCTCTCTCTCTCTGTCTGTCTGTCCCCCCCCCCCCCCCACCGTCTTCTTCTCTCCTCCTCCTCCTCCTCCTCCTCTTGCAACCACATCCATCAATTGGAAAACGGCGTTTAGATTCCTGGAACTGAAAAAGAAAAAATCCTGGCTGACTCCCTCCAGACACAGAGCGAGCGAGTCAAGCAAATTGTCCCGTGAATACGAGAGCAGTTTTCACGCTAAGTGGTACTCCCTCTTCTCGTATATGATGGAAAAGAAGGGGGGATGTCGACCTTACCCTGTGTATCTTTTAGTGGCTTAATTATTTACTTTGGCGAGGTTTCTGGGCGAAGATTTTACGCCAAGATCCCAAACGTTTGTGACAACAGATATGCCTGCTTTATTTTTATCTTAATATTTGTAAAACGTAATAGTATATTATCGCTGTGATTATCATATAACACGGTGGATTTTTTTTTATTGTATGATAAAGACAGGTTGATAAATACAATATAATGTTGTATATCATCACTGTACATCACTCATCTTTCTTCCACTGAAATATTGTATTATAGTATTCACAAAAAGGGAATGTCAATATATTCATAAAAACACCTTTGCAGCTAAAAACATATTGACTGTTTTGTGGTTGAAATACGATTCATATGAAAGATTAATATGATTATTGTATCAGTATTGCCATTAATGTTTTATATGATATTATACATATATATATATATATATATATATATATATATATATATATATATACATATATACATATATATATATATATATATAGATATATATATTAATTAAATACAATAATTATTATTATTTTATATATAAATATCGTTATGTTATTTAATCAAGAATAAATGAAATGTCTATAACTAAATTAGTTATAGAGATGGTGAAATTTACCAATGCCTATAATTATAGCACTCAGAAAAGGCAAAGGCTTTTATATGATTCAAGCCTTTTCTCAGAAGCAACAATTTCCTTATACATAATTGCAACGCAGCCCCGATTCGCCTTCCTTTCTTTCGAAAAACCTGATTCAGTCAATTGAATTTTGTTTTTGTTTTTTGGTTCATTCATCTTCAGTATGAGGTTAGGTTAGGTTACATGAGATTAGGTTGTGTTAGATGAGGTTAGGTTAGATGGTGTTAGGATAGATTAGATGAGGTTAGGTTAGGTTAGATGAGGTTAGATTAGGCTAGATGAGGTTAGGTTAAGTTAGATGAGGTTAAGTTATGTTAGATGAGGTTAGAATAGGTTAGGTTACGTGCATGCGAAAGACAAGAATTGCATGGAGAAAGATAGCGAGTGGATGATTGATGGCGCAACCCGAGGGGATATGTTCTTTTAAACCTTTTTCCGTCGGTTGCAAGGGGTAGCTGGAAGGGACAGCGCGGGTTTTGTAGTGGGGAAGGGGGTGTGGGTGTGTGTGTGGGGGGGGGGGGCGTGTATGTGTGTAGTATGTATCTAGCATCATAATATAATATCATGATATAATATAACATCATAACATAATATGATTAATATGTATCTAACATCATAATATAATATGATTAATATGTATCTAACACCATAATATAATATCATAACATAATATAATCAATATGTATCTAACATCATAATATACTAAAATCAATATGTATCTAACATCATAATATAATATAATTGATATGTATCTAACATCATAATATAATATAATTGATATGTATCTAACATCATAATATAACATCTGTGATTTGATTATGATAATGTAAATCCCGAAGGACATGATGAAGAGCGCTCAAGCACTTGACCCTGGCGACTAGAGCGTCCTGAGCGAGGTTCTGAAGGTTCTGAAAATCCCTTTGATCCTAAAAGGGAAGAGGCCAGAAGTTACAGGTTAGTGTTAGTAACATTATAATTATTGTTACTATTATCATGTTTATGGATATTATCATTATTTTCTTTTTTGTTATCACCACCGATGTAAGTATTGATATTGTGTTTATGATGATTATGCTTATGATTATCCATATTATTTATATTATCATTATAATATGATTACTTTTATTTTCATAATCGTCATTATCATCATCATCATTGTTTGTATAATTATTTTTATAATTATCATTATCTTCATCATCATTATCATTATCAGCATCGTTATCATTATCATCACTATTTTAGCGTTAGGTCTAATCATCATTAATATTTCCGTAATTTACCTTTTTCATTATCAATCAAGCCTCTATGTATTTATTTCTAGTCGTACTCATCACAATTACTGTTTTGTTATAATTTCTTATCAATGGCCAAAAAAAATATCTAAATATATCTACAATCCAACCAGGGGCTCTAACATTACAATGAAAAAGGTGTATAATATGTATCTAAACTTCATAATATAATATCTGTGATTTGATTATGAATTCAGAGGAGGAGGATAATTTATTATTTGTGTATTTTTTTGTTATTGTTGTTTTTCGCTTAATGATATAACAAATAATATAGATTATTATGAGAGTGCTTTGAAAGTAAACAAATGGAAAAGTTATTTTGGAGAGTAGATGATGTAAAGAATAATATGCAGGGAGAGAAGAGAGAGAAAGAGAAGGGAGAGAGAGAGAGAGCGGGAGAGAAGAAGAGAGAGAGAGGGAGGGGATGGGAGGGTCAGAAGATCAAAAGAGAGAGAGAGAGAGAGAGAGAGAGAAGGAGAGAGAGGGGGGGAGGGTCAGAGAAAGAGAGAGAGAGAGAGAATGAGAGACGAGACGGGGGGGGGGGGGGGGGAGAGACAGACATACAGAAAAAAGAACAAAAAAAGAGACGGAAACACGAAAAAA
>NW_028234404.1:679868-682368 GCF_977035675.1 Penaeus japonicus
GAGGGGTAGGAGGGTGGGGGAATCAAATGTACTGGGAGAAGAGGGGTATCTTCACCTACATGGTGGATATGGGAGGGGGTGGGTAGAGAGTAGGGAGGGGGGTTATAAAATAGGAAGGGTGCAAGTGAAAACGGAAATGGAATATGATATGAGAAGATTCTATTTATTGTATTAACAGAGAGAGATAGAGAGATAAAGAGGGATAAAGTATGTGTGCGGGAAGGACCAAGAGAGAATTAGTTACGTAACAGTGTGACTCCATCAAGGGCATCTTTCAGAGCACTGAGCTTAAAGGCGAATAAACTCCTACACCTTTCTTTCTCTTGCTCTTTCTTTCTCTCATCTTTGTTTTCTCCTCCTTCGCTGCCTCCTTTGCTTCCTTCTCTTCTCTCTTCGTCTCTTCTTCTTCCTCCTCCTCCTACACCTTCTCCTATTCCTTCTTTTTTCTCCCCCTCCACCTCTTCCTCCTCCTCTTCCTCCTCCTCCTCCACTTCCTCCCCCTCCTCCTCCTCCTCCTCCTCCTCCTCCTCCTCCTCTTCCTTCTCCTCCTCCTCCTCCTCCTCCTCTTCCTCCTACACCTATTCCCCCTCCTCCTCCTCCTCCTCCTCCTCCTCCTCCTCCTTCACCACCTATTCCCCCTCCTCCTCCTCCTCGTCCTCCACCTCCTCCTCTTTCCTCGCCTTCGCATTCGATCTCCTAGGATGCTGCGCCCAGCCGGAAGGACATGAAGCTCTGCCTTATGTAGTCCAGCATCCTTGAGAGCGAGATGGAATTTGCATATCCTTTAGGATTCGTGTGCGTATTCCTTCGTTGTGGGATTTTCGTGGGTCGTGTAAAAAAAAAAAAAAAAAAAAAAAAAAGTTTTGGATCCTTTGTTTGGTGTTGAAATGGTAGTTCTGTTGCGATGGGGTGTACTGTTTGTTTATGTTTGAAGGTTTGTAAAAAGTAATATTCCATTCCTTATGTTTTATCTATGTTGTAGGATCTGTGTGTTTATCATTTAGATGCTCTCGTATTTTTTTGGGGATGGATATACCTTCAATTATAAAAGTCTGGCGCTATCCCATTCATAATAATCAGAATCCATTTTTCATATGATTTAAAATGCAAGTGGAATAGTGAAGCACTATGCTCTTCTATTAAGCCTGTTCCGTTTTATTAGTGAAGGATGGGGAGAGAGAGAGAAAAGAAACATGAAATATATTGGACATACACGCATACTTACATGCACATTATATACAGATAGACACACTCGTCCTCATATTTATACAAGAATACATATTGATACATGTTCCCTGTTATATTAATTAATATATTTATATTATATTAATATTAATATAACGAATCTGTGTTCATTAATTCATTAGCTACGTATTCACCCCAAAGTTAGAACAATAAGGACAAGTAAGTCAATGATACAGGTAATGATTTACGTGAAATATATAATACATGTAGCCTCATTATTCATTGTTATTTGCATGGTATAACTTGGCTCGTTTATCTATCACAATACCATTAAGAAAATTAATATGATTTTAGGTTTAAGTTTAGGTTTGATATAAAACGATAAAAAAGTGTGAATGAACGAAGCATTATTGGACATGGAAATCAACAGGATTAATTGAATAGATACCGGATAATTAACACATTTTGGTACATACGTGAGCGGGGAAACTTGTACGAGCTTGACCTCATTTTGTTCCAAATTTGTTTTCTGTTTTTTCACATTTCTGTGAGTTCTCTTTTTTCGTAGTATTTTTTAAGTATTCTTTGGAAATATCATGATAAAAAAGAATATTATTTGATACAACATGGTAGAAGATATTGTTGGTAATATCTTTTCAAATCTGCACCTCAGTGAGAGAGAGAGAGAGAGAGAGAGAGAGAGAGAGAGAGAGAGAGAGAGAGAGAGAGAGAGAGAGAGAGAGAGAGAGAGAGAGAGAGAGGGAGAGAGAAAGAAAGAGATAAATATTGAAAGAAGGAAGCAGAAGAATAAACAGAGAAAGGTAATGATAAAGCACGCGTTGGCGCGAATTACCTTTTGTTTCATTTTCAAAGGTAAATATTCTGAAGACTCATCATCTTTGTGATGAATTGTCAGTGTATGCTGAAGTGAGAGAGAGTGAATGAGTGAGTGAATGAGTGAGTGGGTGAGTGAGTGTATGAGAGAGAGAAAGATGGTAGAATGCAGTAACGCATTTAATATAGAAATACAAATTTTACCTCCCTGACAAGGAATTTGACTCGGGCCCTCTGAGTGAGAATCCTGGCTCCTATCCATAACACCACGAGGACCCACTAAAATGATAGTCTAACCAGATGCCTTACATCCATCATGGAAGTTACCTATATAGTGGGTCCTCTGGTGTTATGGATAGGAGCCGGGATTCTCACTCAGAGGACCCGAGTCCAATTCCTTGTCCGGGAGGTGAAATTTGTATTTCTATATTAAATGCGTTATTGCATTCCACCATCTTTCACACATAGATATAACCTCGGT
>NW_028234404.1:732368-734868 GCF_977035675.1 Penaeus japonicus
AATTGTAATTTTACAAAATTGGTATTTAAATGTCTAATATAGTAATGAACAGTAGACATAATATATGGTTGTATTTTGCATGAACATCATCGTGGAATATTTCCCAGACTGACTGAAGTCTGAGAGACGGTCTCGGTGTCTCGCGGATATTAGTATGCTGTTTGCAAATTTCCCCGTTAAATGCTCTCTCCGCTCTTGTAGGGACTTGAAGTTAAGTTTGCTAAGCTCCTCAGAATATGTAGCGTAGTTAATTCCAAGAATAATGCGCAGAACTCTGTATTTTCGTCTTTTTTTATTATCATTATTATTTTTATTATTATTATTACATGTTTTCAAAGTGTGCGATGGACGATTGTCATAGTTTGGTTGCCTATTCACAAATAGGTCTTATGAAGGTCGTCCATATGCTGAGTAGGTCTTACGGGGATGCTCCAGACAATTGGAGTTTGGATAATATGAGACATTCTCTCCCGCACTTTGAGATTTTTTTTTTTTTTTTTTTTTTTTTTTTTTTTTTTTTTTTTTTTTTTTTTTTTTTTTTTTTTTTTTTAACCTTTTATGGTCTTCACTTATTATCACTCCTCACAAAATCGCATCAGAGACATAATCTAAAGGGTCGTTGTTTACTGTCAGGGGTTCTTCGCAGCCTGTTGATTTATCAAATTTGAATTTTAATGCCATGGATGTCTTGGTGTTTATCTGCATTTTGTTCTCTGAGGCCCATTTTGATCCGTATCTAAGGGAATCCTGTAACAAGATGGTGCCTTTCCCTGGCGTCAAGTCGTCTACGTTTTTGTATTTTTTGACATGTGGGATATTATCCTCATGGACAATTATGAAAAATAATAATGGGCCGAAGACCGTTCCCTGAGGGACGCCGCATTGCAGTTCGACTTGATGGGAAGTCTGGTTGTTTGTTCGTGTCTTCTGGGAGCGAAGGTTGATGTAGGAAGAAATCCATTCATGAAATGCCATGGAAATCATGGTTTTGATCAGGACGGTGTGATCGAAGAGGTCGAATGGTGACGTAGGTCGATGGTGACGGTGGTGACATCCAGTCGTCTATCTACATTGGCGGTGATATAATTAATGAGGTCGACCAAGTAGTGGGTGGTTGAGCTTCCCTCGAAGTTCCCAGGGCGAGAGTGACTTGCATAACTCCCTTGCGATTATTCTCTCAAGGATCTCACATGGGATGGGGGTATTCGAAGGTCGAAGGTCGTCGAGTGAAGTGGGCGGGATAGTCTGGGATCCGGACACTTATAGCTCGCTTCCAAAGATCAGGAGCCACGCCCTCGGTGATGGAGCTGTTGAAGATGTCACCAAGGGGGGTTGGGGAGGGCAAGCTCGGGAGAAAATCCTCTCATTAATCTTGGAGGGATATCGTCAGGGCAAGGAGATTTACTCTTTGATATTCCTTTTAGATGTTGATGAATCTAGTATTCGCTTACTCTTGCTTGGAGGGCGCGAGAGGGAAGGTATGATGGTAGTTGGTTGTTTGAAGTGTTTGTTGATGTTTGCAAATTGATTGTTTATGATGTTATCAGCGTTCTCGTGCGAGTTGGCTATCTTGTTGATTTGTGTGCCATGACTGCAGCTTTTATCGCTAAATATACCCCTAATATAGCTGTACCATGATTTGGGGTTTGCTTCAGTTTTATCAATTATCTGTTCGCGATAACTCTTTTTTAGCTGATTTTATTTCTTGCCTTACCTTCTTTGCAAGGTCTTTTGTCTGTTTTGTTGTTGTTGTTGTTGTTTTCATGTTGTTGTTTTTTCTTGCCAGAAGAAGACCTTTGATCTTGCTAATGATCCACGACTTGTTCTGTTGATAATTGGATGTTCTGTTTAAAGGGAAGCAATTATAGACTTGATCCCAGACTAATCTATAAAATTGTTGACATTTATTACTTCGATCAGGAGAGTCGAGAACCTCAGCCCAGTCAGTCATCATATGTTGCCCATGATCCGAACTCGCGAATTTTTGAAATTTTGGAATCTTCGAATTAATTTTGCTCTGTTTATTATCTCTTTGGTAGTCAGAGCAATGACAGATGATCACTTTGCTTGCAAGGGGTGGGAGGGAAGATGGACTCTGATCAAAATGTTCGTTGTTGTGATTTTGTTGAAGGTTTTTCTCTCGCGTGTTGGGAAGGTCGCAACCTAGGAAAGTGTTGTGATTGCTCAGTATGATGAAGAAGAGGCTGTGTGTGAGTGTGTGTGTGTGTGTGTGTGTGTGTGCATTTGCCGTAAAGATACAAACCAAGCTTTCGAAATATCCAAAATACTTGCAAGTTGAGATAGATTAAGTCCCAAGTCGTCACTCTTCAACCGTTGTTGCATAGTTCTCTCCCCTTCAATGCCATGGCTGCAATCCCTCATTACAAATGAATAGATGAATTATAAACCTTGTCAGCCTGTAGTTATACATCCGGTGGAGCTATTGTTTATACATACACATTTCCATATGCACACATACTCGCAGTGCACATACACATAT
>NW_028234404.1:775196-787906 GCF_977035675.1 Penaeus japonicus
GTTTCCAAAATATATATGTATCCTGACAATAAATTATTTTTTATATTCTAATTACTTAATACACAATAGTTGTAAATGAAATGAGAATAGTTCAAAACAATCCTTTCAAATCTATCTGTGGGTTCATTTAATAGTTATGTCATTTTGGCAGCTTCTGCAATTTAAGTTGGTGATATATATATTCGGCTTATCTTATATCTCCATTAATATCCTTATTCTAATGAAACAACATATAGTCACTTAATGCTACGTTTTTTCCATTGACATTACGGTCACGCTTTTTTAATATTCGCTTCATGCTTGTTCAAGTAACTCAAACTAACTCACTCACTCAAATTATCCCTCACTCACTTCCAATTACTCATCACTCACTACTCCAATTACACACTCACTCACTCAAGTACTCACTCACTCAACTCAATTACTCACTCACTCACTCACTCTATTCTTCATCACTCATCAATTACTCACTCACTCACTCAATTACTCACTCACTCACTAAAAGTACTCATCACTCATCACTCAATTACTCACTCACCCATCAATTTACTCACTCACTCACTCAATTACGCACTCACTCACTCGATTTTACTCACTCACTCACTAATCGCTCCTCATCAATCAATAAGATTTAAAACAAATACACCCCTCAGCATATCTTTCATTTCGTTTTCTATTTCTGTTTCTTTGTATTCTTTTTCCTTTAGGGAATACATAAACATTAACTTTGATATCTCGTTCGGGACATTCACATTAGTTATGGATATGCCCCAATGGCAAGTATACGAGGCAGGGATTGGTTCCCTCGCCCCCAATTAGACCTTAGTGACAATTTAGCCACATGTCACGATGGACAAAAGGGTCCCTTCGGGCTCGGTTTTGGGCTGTGATTTCCCCCTTTCGTTTGTCTGGGGTATTTGATTTTTTTTTTTTTGTTTTCTTGGGTTTGTGACGGTATTCTTATCGTAAGGGTGATATGTCACTAATCAGAAGCTATGCAAATATTTATTACGGTATGGGCGAAATCATCTATGTATATCTTATATATGTATATATGATATAGATATAGATATTTATATATATATTAATATATCTATATATATACATATGAATGTTTTATATGTATATATATAAATGTTATTATATTTATATATATATACTATATATATATATCTCTATATATATATATATATATACATATATATGATATTATATATATATATAAATATATATATATATAAATTATATATACTATATATACATATAATATATATATATATTATTATATATTTTATATATATATATATATATATATATTATAAAGATATAAGTTTAATGTGGTGTGTGTGTGTGTTGTGTGTGTGTGTGTGTGTGTGTGTGTGTGTATGTGTGTGTGTGTGTGTGTGTGTGTGTGTGTGTGTGTGTGTGTGTGTGTGTGTCTATATATAAGCATATTCCTCCTTTTCTCATTCTTCTACTACTGCCCTTCTTCCTCTTCCTCTTTGTTCTCATTGTTTTGATAATTAATGTACAGTATATATATATTTTTTTCTTTTTTTTCAATGATTACTCCTATTGTTCCTCTTTCTATTCCTCTTCCTCCTAATTTTCACCTGAATTTTTATCATACACAAAAAAATATATACATATATACGTACATACATACATCAACACACACACACACACATACATACATCCACGCACATACAAACAAACATACATACATACATACATACTAACACACTGAAACGTATAATGTGAATACTTTGAATCTGTTGTACAAATGTACGTAATATGTTTCTATGTGTATGTATGCATATGTAGTGTCTCGCATTGTGTTATACGCGATATACTTACACAATCTTTATATTTATTTCATATCTTATCATCCTTCTTTCTTTCCATCTCTCTCTCTCTCCTCTCTCCTCTCACTCTCTCTCTCTCTGTCTCTCTCTCTCTCTCTTCTTCTCTCTCTCTCTCTCTCTCTCTCTCTCTTTCTTCTCTCTCTCTCTCTCTTTCCTTCACTTTACTCTGTCTCTCTCTTCTCGCGCGCTCCGAATCTTTTTATCTTTATCTAACCATATCTCACTTCTTCCATTTATTTTTCTTTGCGATTTTTATCATACTATGTTTCTCTACATATTTACTTCTCTTTTAATCTTTCCCTTGTACCTCCAACATCTCTTCCTTTCTCTCCTTAATTATCTACGCTTTTCCCTTATTCCATTATTTCTATCTTGTCGTTCTCTTCACTTAATCTCGACCAATCCTTATATCTTTATTGCTCTTTCCTTCTTTATATACGTTATTTGGTCCGTCCGTTTCTTCCGTGACTTTCTTATTTTCTCCCCTTCGTACCTCAGAGGCCTTTTTGCTTATTCTCAAGTTGTCCTTCCTCATTCGTTTTTTTTTCTACCTCATATATTCCTAGCGTTTAGAGTTTTTGATTTTTCGCGCAACGTCCGTACTTTTTTCTTTGAACAAAGACGGTTTACTTAATGTATAAACATAGCCATATTTGTCAGTGGATTTTTCTTTCTTTCGTTTTTTCTAACGACACTGCTTTGTGTTATTATTACTCTCGGACACAGTTGCCCTAAACTAAAATTCTTTTTGGAAATCTTTGTCTAAAAACGACGAAGCCTTTCATTATATATTAGCATAGTATTTTTTTTCGCTTTTTTTTTTTTTGTGTGTGTGTGTTATGTGTGTGCTGTGTGTAATCAATATTGTTTTTTTTAAATCAACCGGGATACCCGCCCTCATCCCTGTACGAAACTAGCGGCCAGGAGCGGGTCCCACTAACTTTTTACGTATTGATACATAAGTGACTAACAAAAAATAAGAAATAAAGAAAATAAAAAAAAAACCTAAACAAAACTCATGAGCGTGTTGCCTCTAAATCTGCAATTTCAAACCCGAGGCAAAACGGAGCTTTATCTATCCCCTCGTCATGTCGACGAAAACCTCGCTTCTCCCAGACCACTGAGGTCAGGTCTCCAGCCGGGTCACACCCCGAAAACCCACAGCTCCTCATGCCTGAATTTTGAGGGGAGTGAGGAATAACCAGTTCATGGTTAATTGGTTGAGGGTATATGTGTGTTTGCGTTTTTTGGGTGTATGTTGTTCTTTGTCTGTCTGTATGTATATATATATTGATGTGTGTGTGTGTGTGTGTGTATAATTATATTTACATATATTTAGTATATATATATTTAGTATACTATAATTATATATATATAGATATATATTTTTTATATACAAGTATATATTCGTATTATATATTATAAATATTATTATCAAATATTATATATTATAATATATATATATATATATATAATTATATATAAATCTGGGGAGGGTGGTCATACATACATACTATATATAGAATATATGATAATATATATATATCGTATATATTATACATATTACATGCAATATATATATATTATTATATATATATATATATATACATATAATATATATATAGATATATATATTATATTAATATATTTTTATATCATTCTTACATAATTTTATAAGATATATTATATATATATATATATATATGATGAATGCATATATATATCTATATATATATCATATTGTATATATATTTATAGGTTATATATATTATTATATATATATATATATTATATATATATATATATCTATATATAGTAGTTATATATAATTACAGTAATATTACTACACGAAACCCTGCCTTATTTTGAAAGAATCACAAAGAATCAAAAGGGAATTGTTCGTGGAATCACAATTAAACTACAGGCATTGACTCAATACAAATATTTTCTAAATACTTGTGCCTAATATTACTAAACAAGCCATGTATATCAGCACAAATACCTTTGATTCATAAAAATATTTTAAGTGAGAATCATAAAAAGCAAATCTATTTGGTATACGCTTGGATATACACATTCAAAGCTACAGATATCACAGACAACAACTACAAAAAACAACATAACGCCCCACCTAATTCAAGTATATTTGGATGTAACAGGATATAAACCCACACACCAACACATGGTCCTATGTTTCCACTTTGTTGATTAGCTCAGGTACTGATTGATCACCTTTGAACAATATTTAACCATTGGTGATTTATGTGGTTTAGAGAGTACTGTCCACTAACTGCCATTTGTCAAAGTAGTAAAACGTCTTCGTCTTACAAAATAAAGAAAAAAGAATTTGGTTATGATGAATTTTTATGATTTAACATAATATTGTCGAACTTTTTAGGGATGAATTAACTCAATATAGGCATTATAATGCAATAGCGTCGGGACTATTGCAGGAGAGGAAGAGATTAACTTTAAGGTCACTTTTAAAACATGCTGGAGAGAAACAGGGAATGTATATATCTATATATATATATATATATATATAATTTTATATATTAATATATATATATATCGTTATAATAAGATATATATAACTATATATATATACTATAAAAGATAATTGAGGAGAGTTTAGATAGTAGCGTAGGAGGAGTAAAAATGATAGGCGAATATTTATAACAGAAACTACATACATTCTCTCTCTCTCTCTCTCTCTCATATGCGCAATCTCTCTCTCTCTCTCTCCTGTTTCACTCTCTTTTCTCTCGTCTCTCCTTCTCTATGGTCATTCTCTCTCCACGCTCTCTCTCTTCTGTTTATGTGGGTTTACGCTTACTGTATGCGCTGTGTGTCGTTGTGTGTCTGTGTATGCGTGTGTGTACACGTGCTGTGTGTGTTTGTGTGCAGTGTGTCGTGTGTGTGTGGGTGAGCGAATGTATATACGCATATATGTATGTATATGTGTAAGGACGCAGAAGAGAGAGAGAGTGAGTGAGATAAACAAAACCAAAAATAAAGAAACATATACTGCAATCAGCTTTCCGCTAACACCTCGGGCATCACCGACCTGTACAACACAATAACCAAGTATAGGTTATAAAAGTCTAGAGGGATGGATATTTGTAGCCTCGCGAAATATCTTCAAATGAAAATGCTGCTCGCGTTGTGTTCTTCGCATATCCTATCTCCCTATGAAAAATAGCTCTTAAATGTCAGTTTCTCGTTACTGTAAAAAACAAAAGGTTTTTATGTTCGTAACGCGTATATGTATTGGTTATACTGTGTTGTCCAATTGCGGTGTTTGTCAGTGCTACTATTGTTATTGTATTTGCAAATATTGTTTAGCAGTTCTCATGTATTTTGTTCCTTTCGGACTGTTCTGGGGGCCAGTTAAAGTATGACTTATAGAAGAACTTACTTATGTTGATACACAGAAGAGCTTCAGTTATCTTGACAGTGCACTCTCTCTCTCTTTCTCTTATCTCTCTATGTTCGCTCTCAGATCATCCAATCTCATCATAGACTCAACTACTCTAAACTCTCTCTCTAGCTTCTTTAATCTCTCCTCGTCTCCAATCAATATCTCGGTCCTACTCAATCCCTTTCTCTCTACTCTACATCTCTCTCTCTACGTACTCTCGTCTCTCTCTCTACTTCTTAGCTCACTCGGCTCTCGTTATTCTTATTTACGTTTTCCTCTCTCAATCCTACTTCCCTACACCTTTCCCCCTTATTTCCCCCTCGCCCCTCTTCGCTTTGTCGTTAACGTGTTGTTAATAATAAGTTCTCAAGGATACAAAGATGTTTATATAACAGTCATCATAGTATTAAACTATGCATATTTTCTCTTATATCTACATAATTGAGGAAGATTAATCCGACCTTTTTTATTCTATTCATCATTTCAATTCAAAGTCACGGAGAATATGTTCTATACAAGGATACGTTTTTACGTATGTTTCACTGTTTCGAAGCAAATATGCCAAAACATTGAGACACGCAACCACGTTTCGTCAGCAGCGTGGCTCGTGAGACTGACGCTTCATCCTCGAGGTTAGTTCCTGACTGGAATCTCGAGGTTGAAAATGAGCCCCCCCCCCAAAAAAAAATAATAATAAATAAAAAATAATAATAATAATAATAAGAAAAAAAAAGAAAAAAAAAAAGATTCAGAGTAATGGCGTACAAGGATCTGCTGCATATATCTTGTTGGTGGTGATATCATGTTGTTCTAAGAATATCACCTTGATATCACTTCATTGAGTTTGTCTAACCTCTTCGTTTTGGGAGGATCCGTTTGGGAAAATCAGTAAAGAAACATTGAGGGGACATGTTTTAAGGGATAAGATGGGAGAGGCTTTTGAGGGGGAGGTGGTAATGTTGGAAATTGTGAATGTTATATGGACTGATATCAAGAAAATGAAAAAAGAAAGATTTGAAGAAAATGCGTAGGAAAGGTAGGAAAGGTAGGATGTCCTGGTGAAATGTGGTAATTAGAAGAAAAATAAATGAAAATATTGAATACCAACAGCTGATTTATTATACAAAAAGAATCCGATTAGATAGGAATATATTATTACCTATGATATGTTATCTTCCTTAGCCATGTGAAGACACTACGATTTTGAATGTCTTCATCCTTACCTTTCTGTTCTTTGTTGATAGTAGACAAGGATTTAAATACGAACTACCAACAGGTTTTCAGTGGCACAACGGACAAACAGTAGCCCCGTGTATTAAGCTTCCCCAAATCCCACAAAAATGCATGTGTTTGTGTGGAAAGAAAACAAAGAGAGAATATATCACTATCTCTTTCCCATTCCTTTCCTTCTTTTGGACATAAGACAAACCTTCTCTTCTTTGTCCCTTTCCCCTGAATGGTCGCCAACACCGTCCGCTCTTATCCTTTTCCTTAGCCAACGCCGATAACATCCTCCCAACCCCCCCCCCCCCCACCCCCTTCAAAATGGAAGGGAAGGGGGGAGGGGGAGGGGGAGGGGGAAGGGTGTGTGTCAGATACTGGTGACCTGAGAGCAGAATCTCACATCCTGAAGCCTCTCCTGGGATTTATGTCAAGTAAAAAGGGATAAGATTTCTTGATACTTCAGATCGTGAAGGGGAAAAAAAGGAGCAGAAGGGAAGGTAAAGGAATGGAATACACGGTAATAAAGGGAAAAAGTGTATGAATCGTTCATGTTTTTCTTGAGGATAAGATAGACGAGTTAGAGTTTGAGTTTTGTCTCTGAACTTCCCTCTTAGCGAGGCCTAAGAAAATTCTGACGTAGCCTCGGAAATATTGTAGAATATAAGCTCTACCTTACTGTTTAACTGCGATATTTCAGTTTGCTGATTACATGCGCTATGAAATGTACGTGTGTGTGTACACGGATGCACACACACACACACACACACACACACACACACACACACACACACATATATATATAGAGAGAGAGATACACACATACATGATCATACGCACACGCACACACACACACACACTTGCGCGCGCGCGCATAGATATATATTCATTCTTTCATAACGACGAAACAACATGATTGGATGATAATGCCAACATTATTGCAATACCTAATGTCAAATTTCTGTGGTCTCCCTCTTTTTGTCTTTCAAGCTACATAACATAATCAATCTCATGAAACCAAATGAATACCGTTTTCATGATTTGAGCATTAATTGGATTTGCAGAGGTCCAGAGGCGGATTTTCGAGCGATCCCTGCTTTTATATTTATCTAAAATTGGTTAATTCAGTAGAACAATACTATTCAAGTGCAAAAAAAAGGTAATTGTGAAATATGCTTTATACGTCGTTTTGCCATTTTATTTAATTTGGCTTATTTATTCACCTCTACGTTATATGCCTGTGTTTTCCTAATGTTTGTCCTATTACTTTGAGATATACAAGGTTGATCTAATTAATATACAATATCTGCCTCGGACAGAAGGATTTGAAAAATAATTGACTTATCCATTATTGAAGACTATATACGTGTATATATACATATATGACTAAGCATACATAAATGTTTATATATATATTGATATTATATATATATATATATAAATATATATATATAAATATATATTTTATATTTATATATGTATATATATATACATTATATATATGTATTATCCTATATATATATATTATATATATATATATATATACATATATATATATATATTACTATTGATATATATATTTATATTATATATATTTATATATATACATATATTGATATATATGTATATATATACTATATTTTATATATTTAGATATATTATATATATATATATATATATCCGTATATATGTACACAATATACCTCACACATATCCTATGTATATGAATATATATATATATATATATATAATATATAATATAGATATATACCTATATATTATAGAGTGTATATACAGGTATATATATATATACTATATATATATATTATATTATATATCACTATAATATATACTACAGGGATATATATATATATATATATATATATATATATATATATATATGCTTACATCAGGTATATTATTATAATATATATATATATATATATATATATTTATATAGTATAGCGATATATATATATATCATTACAGGTATATATATATATATATCGTATATATAATATATATATATTTTATATATTATATATATATATATATATATTAAATCCAGGTATTCATATATATTTATATATATATTATATATAAGATATATATATATAACAATATATATACAGATCCATTATAATTATAAGTATATGTTTTATATACAGGTATATATATATAATAATATATATATATATATATATATATATATATATATATATCAATATAATTATATATATATATACAGGTATATATATATATATATAAATATATATATATATATAGAATTATATATATATATATATATATTATATGGCCCCAGACAATAAAAAAAAAAAAAAAATACACTATAGATGAAATAGAGTTATTTATTTATCTTTGAAAATAAACACCTCTGGATTTTTCGAAAACTGTTCATCCCCGTGTTGATCCCCATCCCTACCGGTCATCTTTCAATAAATCTTAAACTGATTTGTTGTTATGTAAGAAGTAGTGGGTTTTCCCTGGCCATAATCCACGACGTTAATCATAATATATATTATATTAACCATATATTATAATATTCATACTATGCTTGCATACTTATTATATATATATAATTATATATACAATAATATTTATATATAAGATTATATATTATATATATATCGAATTATATAATATATAATTATTGCGTATAGCTTATTATTATAAATACATACATACTGTTGTGGATATAGATATATACTATATATATATAGATATATATATATATATATATATATATATATTGATAACATATCTGTATATATATATAATGTTATATATATTATTTTTATATATATATATTAATATAGTTATATATATTAATATATATACATTCATTAAATATGTGATATATATATATACTATCGTATATGATTGATTATATTTTATATAGTATATATATATAGTATATATATAATATATATATACATATATATATATATATATATATTTCATATATAACTATATATAATATATTATTCTAACACTTATATAGTTATATATATATATATATATATATATATATACATATATATATATTCATATATGTTTGTATGTGGGTGTGAGAGAAAGAGAGAGAATAAGAGAGCAGTATATCTGTAATCACTAATCCGAATTGTTTTTTCTAGACTTAGAATCATCATATACCTTTCTATTCAATACAAGTAGAATTTCCTTTTATCGCACCAAAATACATTTTCATTGTGAACTAAGTATAACATCAGATTTATTACAAGAACTTTCGTGATTTTTGTCCTCGCTAAATTCCATCTCCGAAACCGAAAATAAGAGACTATTAATATCATGAGAAGACATACACGTCTCTGAAATAGGTTGGTGTGAATGGGTGTCATTTTGATCTTTTGAAGAACAACACCAGGCATTTTAGTTGTCTTTGGAAAGAAAGGAATTCTCGGTTTTTGCTTGTCAAAAATCAAAGCTCGGCTTGATAAAAAAGAAAAGAAAAAAAAAAAATAGTCGATTCATTTCTCTGTGATGGTATTTGTGCATATGCATGTTATTCTTTATTGTTTTTCTGTTGTTGTTTTTTTCTGTTTACTTTGCTCACATCCCTATTTACCATGTGTGCATTTGTTACCTTATTTACCTCCCTGTGTATCTTATTTGCGTATTACTTTTATATATATCTCTATTTACATTGTTCATGACTCTATTTTCTATATTAACATGCCATTTACATTTCTGGAAACCTTGTTTGCGTCTCCTTCTCTCTTCGTTCAACGACATATTCCTCACATTCTTTTCTTTTTCTTTTTTTTTTCTTTTTCCTCGACATAGCGTGACTTGTCGGTGATTGGTGTTGCTTTCGGTTTCCCAAAACGCTGCAATTTTTCACGCCTTGGGCCATTAGGGGAGTTGGGGGGTGGGGGGGGGTATGGTCTAAAATGAGTTTCTCGAGCGAGGACTTTGGGTGTGTGTGTTTATATATGTATATTTATTTTCGCTCTATATTTAATATATATATATATACTCTCGATATATATATATATGCATATATATATATATACACGTCTTATCTCGCTGCGCGCGCGCGCGCTCTTTTTTCTTTTTTTTTTTTTTTTTTTTGTATGTGTCTGAAATATATCGTATGTATTAGGAATATTAGAAGTATTAACTTGGGGTATCCTTATGGCATGTTTAGTAATAAATAGCTTATTGGAAAGAAGGAAAATAAAAGAAAAACTTTAGCCCCAGTCATTGACTACTGCCTCTCATTTTACTTGGCAGTCCCCGCCTCGCCCTCACCACCCCCACATGCACCCCCCCCGTGCACTCGTGGCCCTTTCCAACCTCATCCTTTCAAGTCTCCTTAAACTCGCGTTTCTTCCTATTGATGCTTGTTAAAAGCCTTACTAACAAATGCAAAGAGAAAAAAATATATATTTTCTGAGACACGTAAGTTTTCTTTCTTAACGCTTAACGAGCCTTTTCTGAGTAAGTTGTTATGTCTAGCGTTTTTATTTATTTATTTTGTCTATCTATTTATATTGTATTTCCTGTTAATTAATGCGCTCTCATATCTCTTAAGACATGAAGACAGAAATCGGATTGGAGAGATCGAGCATTCTGCTGTAGAGGAAGGTTGACTAAATAAATTTGTGAATACGCATTGATAAGATGAAAATCTAGGGCGGGAATGATACAAGCTTATAAGCTATATCTATATATATATAATATTTATATATTTTATATATATTATATATATATATATTATTTATATATATTTGTATATTGTGTTGTGTGTGTGTGTGGTCTGTGTGTGTGTGTGTGTGGTGTGTGTGTGTATGTGTATATATATATATTATATATATATATATCTATATTATTATATATATATATAGATTATATATATATATTATATATATATATGTATGTATGTATGTTATGTAGGTATATATGTTGTATGTAAGTTCATTAAAATTTCATATTGTATGCATAATGAAACGTGATACGGTAAGCAGTGCTACGTTATTGCGTATCTCATTCATCTGAAATTAATAACGCAGTTAATTCGTCTTTCTGATTTATGATAGTTGATTCCTTAAGTACTAGGGAATGCGACTATATGGTATTTTTTATGAGGAAACTTTAATTCATAAAGTGTTTGTGAAAATTGATTGACCCAGACGCGTTGATGCAAGGCAAGGAATGAGGTTAATGCTTGGTCTTGAAGGAAGTCGTGCAATATGGGCAACAGGGAGCGAAGGAGAAATTTTTGAATTGGGTAGTTGTCAAGTGTGAGTGAGAGAGAGAGTGAGGGAGTGAGAGAGAGAGAGAGAGAGAGAGAGAAAGAGAAGAGCGAGAGAGAGAGAGTTGAGAGAGAGGAGACGGAGATGGGATGAGATGCGAGCGAGAGAGGAAGATGATGAGAAGAGAGAGAGAGTCTTACGCCTTACCCAATTCCATGCAATTTTTTTGTTTTATGTTTTGCTGTAATTGTTATTCGTTCACTGATATCATTCATATTTATGCTTTTTATATTCTAATAATGCACTCAGCAAATATATCGTTTTACGGTCATGTTATTCTATTGTTTACACAATAGACTAATTCCATTAAGAGATTCCAACATTCAAATAAAGCTTCAGTGACACCTAATTTTCCAAAAGGTAATGATACTTTACCATACATTTTTTAAGAAACGTTAAGATACTGCATACAGAGCATTTTTTTTTTTTTTTTTTTTTATTTGCCGGATCTACATGGTCATCATGATTTAAGCGTCATTGAAAACACAAGGTCGGGTAATCATTGATTTGCATTCAATAAAACCACTGGATATATTTTCATCACCAACAAATGTATCATTTTGTTGACGCAATGATTTAATGGACACATCGAATACGGTTAATTGATGGAACGCTCCGATTAATTCAATGATATTTTCGCAATGTTGCATTCCTTGCTCCATTTATGCACAGGAATTTGCGATCTAAAAATCAAATAACTCGGACTTTATCTGATAGACAATAGATGGATAAAAATCACACATACTCTCTCTCTCTCTCTCTCTCTCTCTCTCTCGCTTTTCTCTCTTTATATATATATATATATATATATATATATATATATATATATATATATATATATATACATATATATACAACCATACATACATACATACATATTTATATATATATATATATATATATATA
>NW_028234404.1:788006-793006 GCF_977035675.1 Penaeus japonicus
ATATATAATATATATTATAGATATAGATATATATATATATATATATATATATAATGTAATTGATATTTGATGAAAGTGAACTAAAACCAGATATGCGGAGCAGATGCTTCGCTTGGTCCTTAACCCACCGTGATGACCAGGCACGGCGTGGAAACTCACGAGCATCGATTACTACCGACCAAACCTGTTGCTACCTGAGGGTTTGTTTATATATTTGTATATCATACATACACTCACACACAACACATATATGCATACATACATTTACATACATACACACACACACAACACACACACCCAACACACACACACACACACACACACACACAACACACGATATATATATATATTATATATAATAGTATATTAGATATATACTATTATATTATATATATATATATTATATATAATATTATATAATTATATTACTATCTATAGATATATATATATTTATATTATATTATATATAATATATATATAATATATATTATATATATATATAATATTTATATATATATATATATATAATATATATATAATTATTATATTATTGTATATTATATATGTATATATAGTTATATATAAATATATATATATATATATATAGATATATATATATATATATATATATATACATACACTCACCAACACTCACACTCACACCCAGACACATGGCTTGTGTTTATATTTACATATCTATATCTATCATTCCATCTATCTCTCACTATATATATATATATTATATATATATATATATATATATATATATATATATATATATATATAAATTATTTATATAACTATATCAATCTTCGATCTATCTACCTCTCTATGTATGTATATATGTATATATCTGTATATATATATAAATGTATCTATAACTATACATATATATATGTATCTATCTATTTATTTATCTATCTATCTATCTATCTATCTATCTATCTATCTATCTATCTATCTATCTATCTATCTATCTATCTATCTATCTATCTACATATATGTATATATATGCGTGCATACACATTATCATTGATAGAATGTTATGTTGAGTTAATACAGAAGTATATAGCTGAGAAAGAGAGAGTGAAAGGAAAAGTGAGTGAGTGAAAGAGAGAGAGAGAGAGAGAGAGAGAGAAAGAGAAACGAATAATAATAATAAAAACAAAAAACAAACATAAGCATACCATAAAACAAGAAAAGGGTTACCCTATTGTCAGGCATCAAACTTTCAATGAACATTTGTCCTACTGATTTTTTTTTTTACTTTCGTCTTGAAATCCGCATTCAAAATTCCGTTCATCAAGAGCAGCTCAGATGAACCCAGGCTCGTTGACAACCCACGCCTAAAACCTCATCACAATCCGACAGAAACTTTTCGGATAATCCAGCCAGCAAACGAATGAAACAAACAAACAGACAAACAATAGGCGCCGGTGAATAGAAAACGAATGAAAAAACAAACGAACAAACAATAGACGCCGGTGGATAGCAAACGAATGAAACAAACAAACAAACAAACAATAAGCGCCAGTGAATAGCAAACGAATGAAAACAAACAAACAAACAATAGACGCCAGTGAATAGCAAACGAATGAATAACAAACAATCAAAAAAAGCAATAGACGCCGGTGAATTGCAAACAAATGAAAAAACACACAAACAAACAATATACGCCGGTGAATAGCAAACGAATAAAAAACAAACAAACAATAGACGCCGGTGCATAGCAAATGAATAAAAAACAAAATAAAACAAACAAACAATAGACACCGGTGAATAGCAAACGAATGAAAAAAACAAACAGACAAACAATAGACGTAACTAGTAAATGCTTGCATCTACGTAAGCTTCTGGGAAAGGGAATGATAACACTAATAAACCTTGCCACATCATCGGGAAAATGTATATAGTGGATGTTAATACTCTCTCTCTCTCTCTCTCTTTGTCTCTTCCTCTCTCTCTTAGTCTCTCTCTCTCTCTTAGTCTCTCTCTCTCTCTCTGTCTCTTTCTCTTTGTCTCTCCATCTCTCTCTCTCTGTCTCTCTCTCTCTCTCTCTCTCTCCGTAAAACAAAGATTCTAAACTGAGTAATATTTACTCTCTCTCTCTCTCTCCGTAAAACGAAAATTCTAAACTGAGTAATGTTTACTCTCTCTCTCTCTCTCTCTGTCTCTTTCTCTCTCTCCGTAAAACATAGATTCTAAACTGAGTAATGTTTACTCTCTCTCTCTCTCTCTTTCTCTTCGTAAGACGAAGATTCTAAACTGAGTAATGTTTACTCTCTCTCTCTCTCTCTCTTCTTTTCTCACTTTCTAGTCACGCCCCCCCCCTCCACCCCTCTCTTCCCTCTCTCTCAGTCCCCATCTCCGCCCGAAGATCCGTAAGGAAAAACAACCCTAAAAATAAACAGACTTTTCATTCACGAAAATCAGACATCTTAGCTGCAAGCGGTCCTTACCAGAACAAGGAAAAGCTCATGCCGAAGGGACAGACGGATTTTCGATCAGTTACTCTCAATCTGCAAAATGGAAAAAGACGCTAATTCATCGGTGGCAAAGAATCGAGAGGCCCTCTTTACTAGTGCGTGGTGAGAACGGAGCTCAGTTATTCCGGTGTTTTTTTTCTTTGTTCTTTGCATCTTACTATTTTTTTTTTTTTTTTTATTTTTTTTTTTTTTTTTTTTTTTTTTTTTTTTTTTTCTTTTTTTTTTTTTTTTTTTTTTTTTTTTTTTTTTTTTTTTTTTTTTCTTTTTTTTTTTTTTTTTTTTTTCTCTCTTGTTTTTTTTGTTGTTTTTTTTTTTATACACGATTTTTTTTTTTATTTTTTTTTTTTTTTTTCCTTTTTCTTTTCCTTTTTTTTTTTTTTCTGATTATATTGTTATTCCTTCATTTATTCTTATTCTCCTGGAGATTCTTTTTATTTCCCACATCAATTTCTTTCTACTCTTATCATTCTTTCCCCTTCTTCTTTTTATTCCTTTCCACATATTTTTTTTCTTTTATTTTTCCTTTTCCCCTTTTTCTCCTCCTTCATTTCCTCCCCTCACTTTCCTTTCCTTTTCATTCCTTTTATTCTCCTTCCATTTCTTTCTCTTTCTTTCCCATTCCTTCTTGCCTTCCTCTTTCCTGTCCTTCCTCTTCCTCCTTTTGCTTCTGTTTCTTCTTTCATTCCTTCATTTCCTCCTTCCGTTTTCCCCGCCCTTCTTCTTTCATCCCATCTTCTCCTGCTTCTTCTCTTCTTCTTCTTTTTCTTCCTTCCTCATTTTCTTCTTTTCTCTATCTTTCTTTTCTTTCATTTCCTAATTTTCCCTTTTTTCCTTCTTCTTTAACTCCATTCCTTCATCTCTTCCTCTGCTATCTTCTTCTTCCTTCTTACATTTCCCTAATTTTTCTTCTTTCATTTTATAATTTTACATTCCTCTTCCCCTTTATTATTAGCTTTTTTCTTCCCTTAACCTCCTATTCTTCTTTCTTCTTCTTTCACCATTCACCTTCCCCTCCTTTTTTTTTTTTTTTTTTTCTTCTTCCATAACCCAAATGGCTAACATCACAACAATAATAACCAGCTAAAACATACAACAGAGCAAAAAGCCGACTTACTAAATGGCTTTCAGCAAGTGTTATAGATTACAGAACGTGATGGATGGAAAAGAATGAATAGAATGAAAGAAAGGGAAAGAGAGAAAGGAATATACATGGATTACTCCAAACATAACAGACAACACACAGACACAACAAAACACATTGCAAACGGTGCAAAACACACACACACAAACACAGACAGAAAAAAACACAAACACACAATACAAAAACATCAACCAACACACACACAAACACACAGACACACACAAAACAAACAAACACACAGATAACACACACACCACAACAAAAGATACACAAGATAATACAATCCACACGAAAACACAAACACAACACACATACACACAACAACAACACACAAAAAATCAAACTACAAAACAGCAACCCAACAACCACAGACACGAACACACACACACACACACACACACACACACACGCGCACACAGACACAAACACACACAATGATGATGGTAATAGTAATAATAATAGTAAGAACAATGATAGAAAATAATGATATTGTAATGATAGTGATACTTATGATAGTAATAGTAACAATAATGATAATAGTGATGATAATAGTGTTAGCAATAAAAACAATAATAATAAGAGCCACAAAAACAACGATAATAGTAATTATAACAAATTTAATAACATTGTTAATACAATAGTGATAATCAGGATAAAAACAATAACCAATATGTTAATGGATTAAAAACAATGTTCATATTAGTCATAATTTTGAAAATAATGTTGACAAAAGTAAAAAACATATCCTAATATTGTTCTCATTTTTATCTTTGAAAAATCCTTCTTACATTACTGTTATCAACTTTTCTTCCTCTCTCTCACAAAAGTTTTACTTATTTTATCTGTTCGCACGAAAGAAAAAGAAGAAGAAGAAGAAGAAGAAGAAGAAAAAAAATCTATGACTGACGGACATGGGTCTAAAGTTAACCCTTTGACAGACACGCCTATTGCAAATGGCGTCATCACAAAGTGTCGAAAGTGAGGTTGATGATAGGTTGTTTATAAAGATTGAATATTGGTATCATATATATAGATATAATAAAAAATATATAATATATATAATATATATAATATATAGATATATGTTATGTATATTTTGTACGTAGATGTATATATATATACAATATATATATATATATATATAAATATAATCTATATATATATTAAATATATATATATAATATAAACATATAATGTATTGTACATAGCTTATAGATATGTAGAAATAAATATATAGATATATATATAGATATATATATATATTTATGTATGTATATATGTATAAGTATCTATATATATATATATACATATAATATATATATATATATATATATATAATATTATAAATATTATACAATATATAGGTATTTATA
>NW_028234404.1:903104-905525 GCF_977035675.1 Penaeus japonicus
AGAGTTCCCAAATCCAAGAGTTCCCCAAATCCAAGAGTCCCCAAATCCAAGAGTTCCCCAAAGCCCAGAGTTCCCAAATCCAAGAGTTCCCAAAGCCAAGAGTCCCCAAATCCTCGAGTCCCCAAATCCAAGAATCCCCAAATCCAAGAGTCCCCAAATCCAAGAGTCCCCAAAGCCCAGAGTCCCACAGAGGCACCGTATTACAAGGGGGAGTCCCATGGGTGAAACCGGATCATCACAGCTGGAATTAAATTGAGATACAGAAGATTGTGACTGGTCTGCGAAACCCTAGGACGGACCTACGTGGAGGAATCGGGAGGGTTTGTTTGTTGTTTGTGTTAGTTTGAGATGTTTGTTTGTTTGTTAGAAATGTTAGGTTGACGGGTTAGGAGGTAAGGACTTAGGTGGGGATGGGGGAGGGTTGGGGGGTGAGAGGGTGTTTTTTGTTATGGTATTTATATGGATTTCGAGGTTTGTTAGGCCTATGTGTGGTTAGTAAGCGGTGATTTTGGGGAGCGTTTGGATACCTAAGAGTCTATGTTACGTTTTATTCATTTTATCTATTATTTTATTTTTTATTTATTTATTTATTATTATTATCATTATTATTATTTTTCTTTTGTCAACAGTGACTTTGCTTTCAGGTAGTTAGATTTTTGGTTATAGTGGAAAATAAATTAATTCAACTTTATAAAGCTCTCTCAATATTGTATCTTGTTATGCTATGTTCACTACATGTTTCTTTTTGCCTTAAAGTTTTAAGAAGTAGTTGGGTGGATTATGTATTTTTTCAGGCGTAGGATATGAAAAAAAGATGGATGGGAAATGGGAAGGATTAGGATTGCGACAGAGGATGAAGGCTGAGGGATTAAAGATAAGGATTGATAATAGGGAATTAAATAGTTGGATAGGATATGATTTTTGATTTGGTAGAAGAGAGGAGAATCGGAGAGCTTTGAATAAAAAAAAAAAAAATACAAATAAAATATGATAACTATGATATATATGCGTAAAAGAAGACGAAAATAAAGTTTGTGAAATGGATTTATAAAAGGTTATTAAAACAAAAAGAGAATAGAGAAAAATGAAATTTTAGTGAAAGAGTTTTACAAAAATTCCAAAGCAATTGTGAATAGGAGGACATTTGTAAGATGATTCATTGTAATTGTAGTGTTAAAAAAAGTAGTGAATAAAATACTCACAACAAAGAGAGAATGGACAGAAATTCAAAGAACAAAAAGAAAAAGAAAGAGAAAAAGAATTAGAAAAAGAAAACGCTATAAAAATGCCATCAAAAAGAAATAAAAAGCGAAGATAAAACCATAAAACAAAACAACAATGGCATTACGCAAACACATTGAGGGAGAATAAAATCTTTTTTTTTTTCTTTTGATTTTTTTTTTGTTCCTTTTACAGCCGCTACACAAAGCATGTCGCATACGTACCGTTTCACACAAGCCCTCACGTCCAACCGCATCGCACTCAGCAAGGTATAAGGATTACCTGTGAAACATAAACATGGCTCTGTAGATAAATACGTATTATTTATATATATTATGTTATTTATATTATATATAGATTATATATACGATATATATATATTCTAATATAATTGGTCTATATCATAGATTATAGATATTGGTATTACATATTATACATAGCATAAATATATGAATATATAAAAGAATATTGCCAATTTATATATTATATATATATATATATATATATTATCATTATATTCTATAGTATTATATTAGATATATATGTGTTTGTGTTGTAGTGTGATGTGTGAGTGTGTGTGTATATGTGTGTATGTGGTGTGTGTGTGTGTGTGCTGTGTGGTGTGTGTGTGAGAGAGTGTGTTGTATTTAAATCCTCTATGTATCTATATATACATGTAAACATTGGGTCTACACACCACACGCAACGCATACCACTGCGACACAGACACGCTGTCATATATGTATCTATATAATATATATAACATATATGTTATTATATATATGTACTAATTTATATATATTATATATATAATATATATATATATACGTATTACCCTATATAGAATATATATATTATATAATATATATATGATGTTATTAAATATATATGTAATATTATATTATATATCTATCATTACCTATAACATATATATAATATATCATATTATATTATATTATATATATCTATATTATATATCAAAATAATATATATATGTATATTTATATATTATATATATATATATATATTTATTATATATATATATTTATATAATATTATATATATATATATTTCCATAAACACACACACAAATATAAATATATATATATATAATATATATATAAATATATTTTTTAAAATATTTTATAAATATTACATATATACATATATATATATATATATATATATATATATAAATAT
>NW_028234404.1:965028-967528 GCF_977035675.1 Penaeus japonicus
AAGAGTAAGATAGACAGAAGAAGGGTGACATAGTTGCAAATGAGGTGTAGCGAAAGTTAAAAATAAAAAGATAAGGAACGACCCAAATTTTCAATATTGTTTCATAAAAGGATTCCTTTCCCTGGGCCTTAGTTCTCAAAAAAATCTCTCGGATGTCTGCTTTTTGTGACTGAGGAAAGCAAGTTTTCCTCCTAAAATAACACCTATGTGTTACCTGTTGCAGAATCTTGTGCTCTCTCTGTCTCTCTCTCTCTTTCTCTCTCTCTCTCTCTTTCATTCTCTCTCTTTCTCTCTCTTTATCTCTTTCTCTCTCTCTCTTTCTCTCTCTTTATCTCTCTCTCTCTCTTTCTCTCTCTTTATCTCTCTCTCTCTCTCTCTCTCTTTCTCTCTCTTTCTCTCTCTCGGGAGCGGTGCAGAACCTCACTCTTCTCCTCCGGCCGTCTCTCTCTCTCCCCTACTCTCTCTCTCTCTCTCTACGCCTCTCTCTCTCTCTCTCTCTCTCCTCTCTCTCTCCTTCTCTCTCTCTCTTCCTCTCTCTCTCACTCTCCTCTCTCTCTCTCCCTCCCTCTCTCTCTCTCAGAACCATCTCTCTCCTCCGCTCCCCTCCTCTTCTCTCTCTTCTCTTTCTCTCCCTCTCTCTCCTATCTTTCTCTCTCTCTCTCTTATCTCTCTTTCTCTCTCTCTCTCTCCTTCTCTCTCTCTCTCTCCCTATACTCTCTCTCCCATCTCTCCTCCTCTCTCTCTCCTCTCTCTCAACCCTCTCCTCTCTCTCTCTTCTCTCCTCTCCTCGATCTCCCCTCTCTCTCATCTCTGGGGGGGGGGGGGGGTGGGGGGGGGGGGGGGGGGCGCGACTTTCGTCTCTCTCTCGTTCGCCTCTCTCCCTCTCTCGTCCGTCTCTCTTTCTCTCTCTTTCGCTGCCTCTCTCTCTACGGACTCTTTACTGCGTACTCTCTCTCGGTGGTGGACGCTCTCTTTCTTTAATCTCGCTCGGTCGGGTGCGATCGCTCTTCCTCTCTCGTCCGCGGTCTCACTGCGGAGCGAGAGCTCGGAGCGAGCTCTCTTTATACTCTCTCTCTCTAATCTCGCATCTAATCTCTCTCCTCCTCAGCTCTCTCTCATTCTCCGCTCTCTCTCTCTCTTTCGCTCTCTCTTCTCTCGCTTTTCTCCTCTCTCTCTCTCTGTGCTCTGTCTCTGATGGAGCTCTCTCTCTCTCTCTCTCTCTCGGTCTCTCTCTTCTCCTTGTTTCTCTCTCTCTGCTCACCTCCGCGTCTCTCTCATCTCTCGAGCTCTTCTCTCTCGCATCTCTCTTTCACTCTCTCTCTCTCTCTCTCTCTCTCTCTCTCTCTCTCTCTCTCTCTCTCTCTCTCTCTCTCTCCCTCTCCCTCCCTCTCTCTCTCTCTCTCTCTCTCTCTCTCTCTTTCTCTACTTCTCAACAAATATACACTACAACCGAGGACACTGAACAATCCATAAGAAATACATAAAGCACAAGACCTGCTATTTATCCGCAGCATAATATCCTGCAAGGAAAATATTCAGGCTTTTGCACACAAAATCCGCTTTTCTTGCAGGACTTTTGCACTGAACCAAGCTTACACTAGACGAGTGAGAGATGATGACTGAAATATTTAACTGGTGTTCAATGAAGTAAATTTTTGTGTGTGTGTATTTGTTCATATTTCTGTAGAAATACATACATACCCCCCCTTACTACATGTATATAATATACTATATTTTATATATATATATATATTCGTACTTCTATATATACGCATCACACTCGATATATATATGATTTATATATTATGTATATATAATAATATATATATTATATATGTATATATATATATATATGTTTATATATATACATATACAATATACTGCATATATATATGTTCTTATATATAATATTCCCCCTATATATATATATATATATTATATATATATATATATATATATATTATATAATATATATATATATATATTACACACACACACACACACACACACACACACTACTAATATATATATAGATATACGCATATATATATATATTATATATATATCGCCTTATTATGCTTCTACGACACAGTCACACAAGACATATATGTATATATATAAAATATACTATTATATATATATATTTTTATATATATATATATTAAATATACTAGAATAAATGCTATCCATATATATTATAAATTATATATATATATATATATATTATATAAACATACACACACACACACACACAGCACAAACACACACAACACATCAGGGGGGCTTTGGGCCCCCCAAGCCTCCCGTTGGGCAGTTATGTCGAGCCGAGGACCAAGGGTCCGAGCGGTGAGCTCGTAGACGAGCCTCCGGTGCGAGGGCCGAAGTGCACGAGCACCGGAGGTGAGTTTGGTATCTAGGTCCGAGAGTTCGTAGGACAAGTTCCGGTAACTCCGCTTTGCCAAGCCCCCTACCTATATGTTTTCTTGATGGAATTCGCCGA
>NW_028234404.1:972528-978255 GCF_977035675.1 Penaeus japonicus
TAATGATGATTATTGTTATGACTGACTTTGATACTCATTCCTGTTAAGGTGCGAATTATAATGGCTAATAAGATGATAATGATGTTGATGTATAATATTTATTCATTCTCCTTCTCTCTCCTTCATATATATATATATATATATATATATATATATATATATATATATATATATATATATATATATGTGTGTGTGTGTGTGTATGTGTGTGTGTGCGTGTGTGTGTGTGTGTGTGTGTGTGTATGTGTATGTGTGTGTGTCTGTGTGTGTGTATACAGACATATACTTATATATGTATTTACATATGCGCGCGCACAAACACAACCACACACACAGAAACACACACAAACTCACACACACGCACACACACAACACCACAATCCCAAATCCAACACAAACCCAAAGCCTATACAACATACAAAATACAAAACAACACAACCACGAAACCAATAATGAAACAAATCCTCAGCAAAAAAACTTTTGTCACAAAATTCCTTCGATAACATCAGCCATTGTTTTCAATATAAAAACAACACCCTAAAACCCTTTCCCTTGACAATGTCCTTGGCCGTGTGGAAAGAAAAACAGGAAAAAAAATTCCCTCACTACCGCATGGAATCTAATTATTGGTACTCGTTTTATGGTAAGTTATTGAATTTTTCAATGATGATTTTTTGCTGACCATTTAACGAGTACACTAAAGTAAATTATTCACTAAAAGCTTTTTAGGGCATCACCCACCTTATTTTTCCGTTTTAGTTTCTAGTCTTACTGTTTTGAATTGTTCTGTAGTTGATAACTGTTGTTTTTAGCTGTTATTTTTGTATTGTTATGCTTATCATATGTATGTATCTATCTATCTATCTATCTATCTATCTAAATATATGTAAATATAAATATATATATAAATAAATAAAAATAATAATATATATAAATATATAATATAGAATCAATATAATTTATTATTCCATATATATATCTTTACATTATCCTATCCTATCTATCTATCTATACGATATATATAATATATATATTTTGGGGTGTTTGTGTGTTGTGGGTGGGGGGTGGTGTGTGGTGTGTGTGTGGTGGGGGTATTTTTGGTATTTATGTACATTCCCTATTCTTCACCCTATGTTTGGGAAAACGAAAATATGTAAAAAAAAATTTGTAAATTACAAAATTCTGTAATACCTCACCTTCCTTAAGTATTTTATACTTGTTTTTATTGTTTTTCAAAGAATAAATGCCTGAGGGGGTGGGGGGTTATGTTACCATAGCCCTATATGGAAAAAGCCTATAATGGAAAAAAAGTTATAAAGTAATGATGTTTGAAAAGTTAAGCTCCCCCCGTATTAAATGGTGGGTTTATTGGGTTTTTTTTCACTTCAAACGCGGCAGCAAATATCAAATCAACGCAATAACTCAACCTAATACGCTAAACCCACTTGTGAAAATACTTCTCCTTATGTCTTTTTGATAAAATGGAACACAGGAAAAAATGAAAGGAATCTCAGTTTCCGTGTTCCCGTTCCATCCCCCCCCTTTTTTTTGTCATTTTAATCGAAGTATTGACATAGCGCGCAGTGTTGTGACCCCTGTGATCCAGCTTGTGGTCATATGCAGTGTTGACTCCCCTCTGATCCAGCATATTGAAGCGTGCTGTCGGGTCCCTGTGATCGAGCGTATGGGCGTGTACAAGTGTCAGGTCCCCCTGACAAATCCCCTGGATAATTTGGGTTAATGTAGAAGTACAAAACGGGCCCTTTTAAATCAACAGCGTGTGATGTGTTGGATTGTCCCCGGGGCGGCGAGCCCTAAAGAAACAACGTTACTGTGCTAAAAAAAGCATCAATTTTTCCCCCACCTGTTAAAAAACCCTAATTAATGTTTTTTTTGTTCAATTAAAAAACACTTTTATCTAGGATAAAGCAAAATTTTTTTTTTCCTTGCCCACACGAATTCAACAATAAAAATAAACACTTTATCCTATTCATAAACATTAGAAAAATAAATATAAAAAATAGACATACAACAGAACAAATAACATAATAAATCCCTTATATTAAACTGGAAATAAAATCCCTTTTATTCCAAATTCACAAAATTCCCCAAAAAGAAACGTACTTCACCTCAACAACCTACATAATTAATAATATAAATATATATAATAAAATATATATATATAATAAGACATAATATATAATAAATATAATATAATCATGGTTATGTAATATTATGTAAATATAATATAAATAATATAATATATATATAAAAAAAATAAAAATAATATATTATCTATATACTATATATAAATAATAATATATATAAATATAAAGATATATATATAAAATGCCCATAACAAACAATATATAACTTTTACCTTATATAGGTAACGATGTGCCAAATTATAATATAAAATATAATATATATATAATATATATCAAAGTAAAAATAATCTACATCTCCATATAATTTATAAATATGTTTAAAATAATTATATAAATTACTATAGTAAATATATAATTGGTTTTAACCTATAAATCTATTTAATAAATCTACAATATAAATACCAGATAAAAATTTATATATAAATAATAAAATAAAAATACATAAACTATTATATTAAAAATTATAAAAATAGATATATATATATATATAATACATATAAAACTATATTAATACATAAAAATTTAACATATAATTATACAATAATATATACTACATGTACATATAAATATAATAATAAATATATATATAAATATTAACTAATATATAAACTATATATACATAAATAACTAATATACATATAATATATATATTGTATAAATAATATCAATACATATAAATATATATAAAATCTAGAATAATAATTAAATATTCTATAATATATATATAAAATAAAAATATAAAATTTATATATACAATACATGGGTATGTTAAAATAAAATTATATATAAGTATATAAAAAACAAATAAATAATAAATAAAAATATATTATCCATCTATATATAATAAATAACCTATATACAATTACGATAAACATACCTACATCAATAAATTATAAATCTAATATAGTTCAAATTCTTAATCTAATCCTTTCTTATATATCAAATATAATTAGACTATGTAAAAAAAAATATAATTATCAACATGTATATATAAAACTCAATAAAAATAACAAAAATAAATATATAAAATATATAGAATAATAACATCCAGAAATTAGTGAAAATATTACTGTCAGTGCATGTCCCCTAAAAACATGTGTGGGTGTTAATGTTGTGTATGTGAAGGTTGTCAAAGTTAAAAATTCGTTTTGTAACGCGCGAAAAAAAAAGTTATATGAAAATGAGCCAAAGGAAAAAAAAGATAATATAAAAACAATTTACATACATTGCAAATTGAAAAGAACGTGCAAAGTTGATGTCCAGCCAACATATATACCAAAGCATCATTAAGTGAAACACTAATATCAGGAATATTCCGAAAAACTTTCCACAACAACTGTAATAAAAAAAAACGTGCTAACAAAAGATCCTTTTTTTGGTAGCCAAACGTGAACTGGTGGTGGGCACAACCGTGGACAGGTTACTGGGTGTGGCCAAACGTGAAAGAAAACCTTGATCCTAACCTTATTTTCATTAATATAGATTTTAACCGTATATGTACATAGGGGATGTTTAAACCCGTATTTAATCTTTTTCTTTATCAGTAATGTAGTATTTAATTTCCTTAATATTATTTGATTCTCTAAATGTAATACATATATATATTGTTATGTATGTGTATGTCATTTATTTTAGTATACGTTACTACGATATGTTATCATTATCAAATACTATAATCATGGTTTTAATCATCTCTCATTTAACTCACTTCCGAAGACGAGAGATCCGAAGAAATGTTGCGCTTCCGTTGTATAATCATGCTCGTAGGAATCTTTTTCTCATTCTTTTTCTTTTATTTGAGCTAAAGTTAGAAAACGTACAGGTTCTCAAATATTTCAATTTAAGATTTTGTTGTAATAGTCATTTATTAAATATCCTGTTTCTCTCTCTCTCTCTCTCTCTCCCTCTCTCTCTCTCACTCTCTCTCTCTCTATTTCTCTCTCTCTCTCTGTTTGTTACTTTATTTTGATGGTCTATTTAATTTGTAGTTTAATCTTTGCAGTTTAAGTTCCGTAATTTCGTAGTCTAAAAGAGAACTATTATCAGTTATCCAAATAGCATAGAGGAACCGAAATACATTAGCTAGTTGAATTCCAGAATTATGCAACATTCACTCAACAGTCAACAGTCTTCAAGGTTGACTTATAAACTGCACAGGAAGCTGAAGAAATGCCGAAGATAAGAAAAAGAATGAAGTGAATAACGCAAAACGAACAAAAATGTAGTGCACAACAGCCCTTCCGGTATGATGTTGAAATACCCAGCACAATATCTCGCAACGTTACCTTGTCAACATTTCATCATACCACAAGACACCATAAAAAGAAAATAATGATGATAATAATGAAGCTGTGAAGAAAGGGGAAAGAAGAAAAACGGATTATCAAAATTCTTCGTTTTCTTTTTCGCTTTTCTTTCGAGATTAACGTTACAGCAAGAAGCGACGTCGAGGAGCGGAATAAAGTGGTGTTGGTGATGACGAAATGATGATGAAGATGGTGTTGGGGATGATGAAGACGGTGCTGGTGATGATGAAGATGGTGTTGGGGATGATGAAGACGGTGCTGGTGATGATGAAGATGGTGTTGGGGATGATGAAGACGGTGCTGGTGATGATGAAGATGGTGTTGGGGATGATGAAGACGGTGCTGGTGATGATGAAGATGGTGTTGGGATGATGAAAGTGGTGTTGGTAATGACGAAAGTGGTGTTGGTGATGATGAAGATGGTGTTGGGGATGATGAAGACGGTGCTGGTGATGACGAAATGATGATGAAGATGGTGTTGGGGATGATGAAGACAGTGCTGGTGATGACGAAAGTGGTGTTGGTGATGATGAAGATGGTGTTGGTGATGATGAAAGTGGTGCTGGTGATGACGAAAGTGGTGTTGGTGATGATGAAGATGGTGTTGGTGATGATGAAAGTAGTATTGGTGATGATGAAGATGGTGTAAATGATGATGAAGATGGTGTTGGTGATGATGAAGATGGTATTGGTGTTGGTGAAAATGGTGTTGGTGATGATAAAACTAGTATTGGTGATGGTGAAAATGTTGTTGGTGATGAAAATGGTGTTGGTGATGATAAAACTAGTATTGGTGATGGTGAAAATGGTGTTGGTGATGAAAATGGTGTTGGTGATGATAAAACTAGTATTGGTGATGGTGAAAATGGTGTTGGTGATGAAAATGGTGTTGGTGATGAAAATGCTGTTGGTGATGAAAATGGTGTTGGTGATGAAAATGGTGTTGGTGATGATAAAACTAGTATTGGTGATGGTGAAAATGGTGTTGGTGATGAAAATGGTGTTGGTGATGATAAAACTAGTATTGGTGATGGTGAAAATGGTGTTGGTGATGAAAATGGTGTTGGTGATGAAAATGCTGTTGGTGATGAAAATGGTGTTGGTGATGAAAATGGTGTTGGTGATGATAAAACTAGTATTGGTGATGGTGAAAATGGTGTTGGTGATGAAAATGGTGTTGGTGATGAACATGGTGTTGGTGATGATAAAACTAGTATTGGTGATGGTGAATATGGTGTTGGTGATGATAAAAC
>NW_028234404.1:978355-980855 GCF_977035675.1 Penaeus japonicus
TGTGTGTGTGTGTGTGTGTATGTGTGTGTGTGTACATAGATAACCTTTATTTGTTTGATTGATATATCTTTTAATCCAAGTATAGTAACAAGAAAAATATAAGCACAATAGTCAAACCTTTTTTAAAGATTCAGACTTATTAGTATCGTTGATATTATCTGCAAAACGAGCAAAGTGGCCTTGTGCATGTTGCAATATGCTATTATGTGTACTTGACAAGACTAGAATAGATAACATTAACTTGGGGCCCAAGGCTCGCTGTCCAACTGGGAACAAATTGTCAAACTGGTTTAAAACTGACTCTGAATATATCTATTTAATTGCTTTATCTACATATGTATTCTCCAATTCATCTACGTATCTAATGAAATCATGTGATTAATCCACTCATCGATATACAAAAAAAAAGAAAGAAAGAAAATCTTATCAAAGGGAATCTACTTAAAACACAAAACCTTCAGAAGGTTCATTATTAAACATGATTAGCACACTCAAGGGCGGAGTACCGGAAGACGGAGGTTGGCTATGTGTGTGAGACCGGATTTCCGGATTAGCAGATTGCCGGATTTGGTGATTTGGTACTTCCGGGTTGGGAATTCTTAAGTTCTGTTCTTGTTGTTTTGCGAACAAGTGCTAGATGAGTAGGTATTGCAGAGCGAATTATTCGTTTGCGTGTGTGTGTGTGTGTGTGTGTGTGTGTGTGTGTGTGTGTGTTTAGGTGGATGGGTGGTTGGGTAGATGTGTGTGTGTGTGCGTGTGTGTGTGTGTGTGTGTGTGTGTGTGTGGATGTGTGTGTGGGTGGGTGGGTAGATGTGTGTATGTGTGCGTGTGGGTGGGTGAATAGATGTGTGTGTGTGTGTGTGCGGGTGTGTGTGTGGGTGTGTGTGGATGTAGGTGTATGAAAGGGATGGTAGGTTAATTGTGCGCTTTTGTTTATTATCAGTGTTGAAATCTATTACGTATGTAACTGTTGTGCCTAAATAGATGTACATTCTTACCCTTACCTTTGTATAGCCACTCATCACACTAAGTAGGTTATCCATTCAAAACAACGAGAGAAACAGACATTCAATACAATTTCCGAGATGGAGGCCCCTTTATAGCGACTTTTTCAAATTGTTTCAATTATCATTTTTGTTTTTTAAAAATGATGGTTTTTTTTGGTTTCATTTTTTTCCAAAGGTTTTTTGGGGGGTTTAATGGGGGGGGTTTTTGGGAGAGTGTAGGGTAAATTTTATTTCATTTACCAAGGGGGGAGGTGTTTCCTTCTTTATTTACTTGGGTTAGTTTGGGGGAAAGGGGGTTTTGTGTGTGTGGGTGTGGGTGTGTGTGTGTCGTGTGTGTGTCGTGTGTGTGTGGTGTGTGTGGGGTGTGTGGTGTATGTGTGGTGTGTGGGTTGGGTGTGGTGTGTGTGTGGGGGGTGTGTGGTGTGTGTGTGGGGGTGTGGTGGGTGTGGGGTTGTGTGTTTTGGGGGGGGTGTGGGTTTGTGTGTTTGTTTGTTGTGTGTGTGTGTTGCGGGGGGGGGTGGGGCGGAGGAAGGGGAAGAAAATGAAGAGGGGGAGGAGAGAAACGGGGAGGGAAAGGGGGGAAGAGACAAAGAATTCCCCGAAGCCCACCCCAACCGTCCTCTGCCTGCACCTACTCCCTCATTCTCCTCTTCTTCTTCCTCATCCTCCTCTTCTTCTTCTTTTTCCTCCTCCTCTTCTTCTTCTTTTTCCTCCTCCTCTGCTTCTTCCTCCTCCTCCTCTTCTTCTTCTTTTTCCTCCTCCTCTTCTTCTTCCTCCTCCTCCTCTTCCTCCTCCTCCTCCTCCTCCTCCTCCTCTTCTTCTTCTTCCTCCTCCTCCTCCTCCTCTTCTTCCTCCTCTTCCTCCCCCTCCTCTTTTTCCTACTCCTCCTCCTCTTTCTTTTCTTCTTCCTTCATTTCCTTTTCTTTGTTCTCATCCTCATCATTATCTTCCTCTTCTTCTTCCTCTTCCTCCTTCCCCTCTTCTTCCTCCTTCTTCTCCTCTTCCTTTTCTTCTTCCTTCCCTTTCTTTTCTTCTCTCCTCCCTCCTCCTTCTCTTCCTCCTTATCCGCTCCTTCTTCTCACCCTCTTCTTGCTCGCTCCTTCTCCTCATCCTCTCTTCATCCTTCTTCTCCTCCTTTATCTCTTCTTATCTCTTCCCTTTCTTTCTTCCCTACCTCTATCTCCTCCCCGTCCTCCTCCTCCTCCTCTTCCAAACAACCCTAACTTCCTCATCCTCCTCTTCCTTCTCCTCCTCTTCCTTCTCCTCCTCTTCCTTCTCCTCCTCTTCCTTCTCCTCCTCTTCCTTCTCCTCCTCTTCCCTCTCCTCCTCTTCTTCCTTTCTCTTCTTCCTTCTCTCCTTCTATCTCCATCATCTTCTCCTTCTTCCATCCATCTCCTCTTCTTCCTTCTCCTCCTTTTCTTTCTCCTCCTCTGCCTTCTCCTCCTATTCCCTCTCCTCCTCTTCCTTCTCGTCTTCTTCCTTCTCCTTTCATC
>NW_028234404.1:983355-988355 GCF_977035675.1 Penaeus japonicus
TGCTATATGGATATATGCATTAGGAGTATATATATGTGTGTATATATAATTCACGGATATATGAATGTATATATAATATATAAGATATATATATATATATATATATAAGTATGTATGTATGGATATGTAACATTAGTATATACATAGGGTGATTGTGTGTGTGTGTGATGTGTCATTGTGTAGTGTATGTAATGTGTATATATTTATATTTATTATATAACACATTATTATATATAGGATGACTGTGTTGGGTATATTATATAGTATATTATATATATATATATATAATATATATATGTATATACAATATATGTATGTAATATGTGAGATATATATATCCATATATATATAGATAGATATCTTATATATTGTTATATAACTATATATATATATATAATATATATATATATATATACAATATGTATGTATGTATATATGTATCATATATATATATATACATATATATAAAAATATATAATATAATATATCGGTGATATCAATACACATCTATGTATGTATATATATATATATATATATATATATATATATATATATATATATATATATATATATACTACCACATATTTTGCAGAACCTATTTTACATACATGGAGGAAATTTACAGGAATTGCTTTTTGATAATCATATTTCAATCTTGATTGATGATAAATTCAACGTAGCTTATTTTGAGCTTATTAGGAGTGATATGACTTATGATATGATATGATAATGATAAGAAGATACAACAAGGATGATGGTAATAATAACAATAGTGATAATGATGTTAATAATCATAAAAAACATAATAATGATGCTGATGATAATGATAACAATATGAATAATGATAATACATAATGATGATACTAATTATGATGTTAACAACTATATTGATAATAAAAATGATAATAATAAAAATAAAAACAACACCAGCAATAGCAACGTCAATATCAGCAATAAGAATGAGAATAATGATAATGATGATAATGAAAACGACAAAGATAATAATGATAACAACATTATCATCATTAGTATTCGTAGTAGTATCATTATTCTTATGTTTATCCTTATCACTTTTATTACTAGTATCTTTGACCATTATCATCATCATCATTATGAAAAGAATCATTAGTATAAGTATTAATATTAATATCAAAATTAATATCACTATTAGTTTTAGTGCAATGATAATGCTAATACTTATATAACAAGACAATTATAAAAGTATTAATGATAAAAGTAACAAGAATAATGATGATAAGCATAAAAACAAACATTAAGTTGCCAGCTTCAATGATAATATTATATGAGCGGATTTCTTTACGTTAAATGTGTAAAATATTTTACTATCAACCCCTCCCTCTAAGCATTTTTTAAAGTTCAACTATCACTATTTACTTAACTCTTCTCCCACTTTCCCTATTAATTCATATTCTAAGCATCTCTCCTATTATTTAAATCTTTCAATTTTTATGCAGTTACCCCTTATTGAATACCTCTTCCTTTTTTCATCTTTTCTTAAATCCATTTTCTGTTGTTCGAAATTTATCTAGCTAATGAAAACGAGAAGCAGCCCCTTTATGTGTATGTAAACAGGTGGAAAAGTTCTTGTTTTTTTTCAAATAAAAAGAAAGAAAGACGAATCTAAAAAATAAAAAAGATGAGAAAAGGATAAAGAAATCAACAAAGAGCGTAAAGAAACGAATAAAAGCATTTCTTAATCGTAGTTATCATCTGTTTTCCGAGAATACAAAACGAAAAATAAAAACTTTTTTCGCTTCAAACCCTTTCCCGTGATTTCATTTTTAATCTGCCAAGAATTCCTCCTCCTTCTCCTCTTCCTCCTCTTCCTCCTCCTCCTCCTACTTCTCCTCCTCCTCCTCCTTCTTCTCCTTCTTCCTCTTCTTCTTATTTTTCTTATTTTCCTCCTCCTCCTCCTGTTCCTCCTTCTCCTCCCCCTCTTCCTGCTTTTTCTCTTGATATAAATTTGTAATTCGGTGCTTTATTTGCTCTTAGATATGTGCGATTGAGCTAGAATGAGCGAGAGAGAGAGAAATATTAAAAGAGGCAATGCCTATGAATGTAAATGTGTGGAGGTTCAAACAGAAAAGAGACTCAGATTAAATAATATACCTATATAACTCCTGTAATGTATTTGGTTGTCATGAGTTCGCATCACACCCCGCATGTAACAAATACACATAATACATTTTAGTATAAATCGCATAAGTTATCCTATATTTATTTATGGTTATATATATGCGTATACATATATACTACATTTATATATATATATATATTGAATCTATATATATATATATATATATATATATATATATATAATATATGTATATATATATACATATATATATATATTCTTATAATAATATATATATATATATATCACTATAGAATATATATATATAGGTATTTATATATATATATTATATATATATATAATATATATATGATATACATATATGGTGTATATATACTATATATATATATATCTCATATATATATAATATATAATAACCTAGTATGTGTGTGTGTGTGTGTGTGTGTGTGTGTGTGTGTGCGGTGAAGTGTGTGTGTGTGTGTGTGTGTGTGTGTGAGTGCTGGTGTGTGTGTGTCGTGTATCGTCGTGTGTGTGTGTGTAATATATATTATATATAACTAATATTTACTATATATATATATATATATATATATGTGTGTGTGGTGTGTGTGTGTGTGTGTGTGTGTGTGTGTGTGACGTGTAGAGTGTATATATATATATATATATATATATATATATATATATATATATATATAATTTATTTCTGAAAAAAATATATATAGATGTGTACGTTCATGTATATAAAACCGAACTTACACAAAAATCTGCCATGAAAATCTTCTCACAGATAACACATCTTAGAAACAATGAAGACCAAAAAGATTTAACGAAACAGAACCTTGCAATTAGTCGCAAACATGGCAATGTCATTCGACCAAGAAAAATAACACCATTTTCTGTTCTCCCGACGCTAGAGAATGATTATCCCAGGAAATAATAGGAGCAATCTAAGAAGGTACCAACCAGCTAGAAAGAGAAAGAGGAAAAGGGTGAGGGAGAGCGAGAAAAAGAGAGAGAGAAAAAGAAGGATAGGGATAGCGAAAAAGAGAGAGAGAGGGAGTGAGAGAGAAAGAAGGATATGGATAGCGAGAAAGAGAGAGAGAGAGGGGGGGAGCGAGAAAGAGAGAGAAAGAGAGGGAGAGAGAGAGAAAGAGGGATAGGGATAGCGAGAAAGATAGAGAGAGAGAGAGAGGGGTAAGGAGAGAGAGAAAGAAAGAGATAGATATATAGAAAAAAAAGAAAGAGGGAGATAGAGAAAGTGAGAGATGGGGAGGGAAGAGAGAAAGAGAGAGCGAGAAAAGGGGTGTGTGGAGGGAAGAGAGGAGAGAGAGTGTGTGTGAGAGGGAGAAAAAAGAGAGAGGAAGATAGAAAGAGAGAGAGAGGGAAAGTAAGAGAAAGATAGAGAGAGAGAGTGTGTAAGTAAGATATATTAATAGAGAGATAGAATAAGAAAAGATGGAGAGGGAGAGAAAATAAGAGAAAGTTAGAGAGAGAAAGGTAGATATATAGAGAGAAAGTAAAAGAACGAAAAATAGAAAGAGAAAATAAGAAAAAGATAGATAGAGAGAGAAAAAATAAGAGAAAGATAGAAAGAGAGAGAAAAAGTGAGCGAAGGATAGAGTCAAATTCAAATTCAAAAACTTTATTCCATAGAGGGAGAGAGAGAAAGTAAAAGAAAGATATACAGAGAGAGAGAAATTGAGAGATATGGCGAGCGGACGAGAAGGTGGAGGAGAAAAGTATATGGTGCATGTGACTGTTGCTTTGAAAGACGAACACATTTGAGCGAGAAGATAAGACATGGAACAGAGAAGCGGGCAAGAAATACACGAGATAGACCGGAGAGGTAGGGAGAAAGTGAGGGATCAGACAATATAGCACATAGAGCGAGGCAACAGTCTAAAAGATAGACAGAGAGAGAGAAATTGAGAGAAAAATAGATAGAAAGAGAAAAAGTAAAAGAAAGATAGACAGAGAGAGAGAAAGTAAATGAAATATAGACGAAGAGACAGAGAAATTTAGAGAAAGATAGATAGAGAGGGAATATGATGGAAAGGAAAACAATCCATTCATTATGGAATTTTTCCAGATTTAGATATTTTTTTTTAGATTTAGATATTTTTCAGATTTAGGTTCAGATATTTTTTTTAGATTTAGATATTTTTTTAGATTTAGATATTTTTTCAGATTTAGATTTAGATTTTTTATTTTTAGATTTTGATATTTTTTTAGATTTTGATATTTTTTTCAGATTTAGATTTAGATATTTTTTTCAGATTTAGATATTTAGATAAAGAGTAAATTGAATTAAATTGGACAACCAATACATTACTCCTAAATTCAGTAAGAGATGCAAAATCCTAATGATTGCATTCAATTTGCTGCAGTAAGCAAAATAGCAAATCTATAACTAAATCATTATCATCATATTGCTGGAGAATAATCCATTTTTAACACATGGTATATCATTAGAAAGTTTGAATGTTATCGATTCAAAAATATTGCATAATTATCATATAAGCATTGCATTACAGCAATGCTTATACGTTGATTCGTAATCAATGTAGCTGATTAGGTCGTATAGAATGTTGTTTGTTTTTTATAATTTTAATAGTCTTTTTTTATTTTTATTTTTTATTTTAGCAAATCATAATACTTTGATAATTGGAATGATAATAACGTGTATTCATTTTTCTCCCCCCCCCCCCCCCCCCCCCCCCCCCCCCCCCCCCCCCCCCCCCCCCACCCACACCCCCACCCTCACATTATCGTGTTGATAGTAATGATGGAATTTAAGTGATAATACCAATTCTAGATTCATTTATAAATAAGACTGAATAACAAAGCTGATAACAGGACGTTCATGGACACGGGGTCATGCAGT
>NW_028234404.1:993355-998355 GCF_977035675.1 Penaeus japonicus
AATAATAATGATAATGATGATGACAATAATAATGATAATGATAATAATAATAATGATAATAATAACAATGATAATAATAATAATACTAACAATAATGATAATAATAATAATAATAATAATAATAATGATGATAATAATAACAATAATAATAATAATATTAATAATAATAATAATAATAATAATAATAATAATAATAATAATAATAATAATAATAATAATAGTAATAATAATAATAATAATAATAATGATGATAATAATAATAATATTAGTAAAAATAAAAATAAAAATAAAACATCTTTCTAAAGAAAACGTAAACCACAATCTGAGAAACACAGTGGCACGAGGACTCACTCAAAGATCATTAGCAACAGCTGCTGGGACGAGGAGAGTGCTTGTAACTCATTAAGGTTTAATGATCCAACTATTGTGATGATTAACTTCCTCGGCATTGGCATGAAGAACCTGTTATCATTCTGTTCTTTAGATCAGATTCGAAAGATTTTCTTTTGTAGACAGACGTGTGTGGGTGTGGGAGGGGGGGGGGGGGGTTTGTAGGTGGGTGTGTGGGTGTGGGTGTGGGTGTGGGGGTGGGTGTGGGTGTGGGTGTGGGTGGGTGTGGGGGTGGATGTGTGTGTGTGTGCGTGTGTGTGTGTGAAAGAGAAGGAGAAGGTTATATGTAAAATAGAAATAAATTAATTGAGAAATAAATGTGAACTTCTTGTATTTTTTCCTGTGTCTTCTCCTTTCTTCTTACTTCTTCTTTTTCTCCTATCTTTTTCACCTACTTCATCTTCTTCTTTTTCTTCTTCTTCTTCTTCCTCTTCTTCTTCTTTCTCTCTCTCTCTCTCCATTTTCTTTCTTTCTACCTATCTATCTACATTCCCCCTCCACTTCTTATTTCACTATACATGTAAAAAAAAAGACAAACTAAAAAACACTTAAAACAAATATGACTAAAAAATAAATAAATAAATAAAAATACAGAGAGAAAACAAAGAAAACAACAACAATATAGAAATCCAAGGCTCAGTTCCAGTTCTGTTCAATGCATGAAAAAAACATTTTGATATTTGCCATCTCAATGAATATAAAAGTCAGAGATCGGGAACTAGGCTTTGCGTTTATGGATGTATGTCTGAATTCACTGCATAGCATATATCTCTATGAATTTATGTGTGTGTGCGAGAGAGATGGAGGGGGAGGGAGGGGAGGGAAGAGGGAGATAGATAGATAGATAGAGAGAGAGAGAGAGAGAGAGAGAGAGAGAGAGAAGACAGAGAGAGAAAGAGAAAAGAGACATTCCCTTATCCCTTTCAGAGAGAGAGAAACAAAAATAGAAAGAAAGAAAAAGACAGAGAGGGAAAGAGAAAGAGAAAGAAAAAGACAGACAGAGAGAGAAAGAAAGATAAAGTAAGAAAGAAAGAAAGAAAGACAGATAGAGTGAGAGAGTGTGTGTGTATGAGTATGATATACGTTACACAATCAAGGATCAAAGGCCAGTACCTACACAGAAAAACAACAATATTATTTGCAATTGATAACTCCTCTTTTCAATATGGCATTCATTTTAACTGATGCAAAAATATGAATGTAAGCCACCCATAAAATTCCGGAAACAATTTTCTCTTTCAGACTTCCATTGTTCAGATGATAAAAATAAATTCATGAATTGCTTACAGTTTTGCATTCTCTTTGTTGCAAGCTTGTGTGTCTTGCCGTATCCAATTCGTATTTTACTGCAAGCAGAACGAAATCTTTTTTTTTTTCCTTTCGAACTATACCAAATATTAGACATTTTCATTTTCATGTGAAAACGTGTACTTAACCCCGTAGAGTTTTGTACCTGCAATGGTGTTGAAAAAGAATTATATATCTTAATAGTTTGATTCTAAAAGATAGGTAGACTATTTAGTGAATATATATGGAGAGTGTGTCTACTTCGTAAATATAAAAATATTTTTAGACACTACAGAAAGAAAAACTTCTCTAATGATATGCCTCATGATTTGAAATGTTGATTAACAGTAAGGTAATGATTCTGAAATGATTCTCTGATTATATAGATAATTATATTTATCGTTTTCTATTCATTCAATTATCAAGTACTATGTTTGTTTTTTCTGTTTGTCTACACATTCATCATTATTCTTATCATTATCATAATTAATATAATTTTTTTATGATCGTTATTATCTCTGATATTAGTATTTTTAGTATTATCATAATTATTATCATTATCACTATATCAATATCATTATCCTCATTATTATTTATATTGTTGCCATTTTTATCATCACTATCATCATCTTTATTATCCTTATTATAATTATATGTTTTGATCATTATTATCAACGTTATTATTGTAGGTGTTATTATCTTTACAGCTACTATACTACTACTACTACTACTACCACTACTTCTAACATCATTATTATACTTATAATTACCATTACAATCATTATTCATAGACAGATAGATATAAAACCAAAAAGGAAAACTAAAGGTCGTTAAATATACCGAATGTAGAGTCAAAACACCATGTACTAAAGAAGAGTAATATACAGACTAAATAAAAGTAAAATATAGATGTGAATAACAAACCAATAATTACGAGATAAGACATAAAACACGAGCTGGGTTGCCGTGAGAGACTAAACGCAAAGTGTATGTATCACCGCACGCAAGTAACCTTCCAGAATAATACATCTCTCATAGGAAGGAAGTAAGGTTATTAAGGGTATGAGGCGAGCGAGAGAGAGATGACGAGAGCTAGATAAAGGGGGGAGAGAGAGAGAGCGAGTGATTGGGTGAGAGTGAGTGAGTTGGAGAGCAGAGGATGAGATGAGAGACGACGTGAGATAGAGGAGAGACGAGAGACGAGAGACAGAGAGAGAGAGAGAGAGTGAAGAGAGAGAAAGCGAGAGAGAGAGAGAAGAGAGGAAGAGAAGAGTGAGGGGGGGGGAGAGGAGGAGAGAGAGAGAGAGAACGTGAGATAGATAGATAGATAGAGAGAGAAAGAGAGAGGGAGAGAAAGAGAGAGAGAGAAAGAGATAGAGAGAGAGGGAGAGAAAGAGAGAGAGAGAGAGAGAGGTTATGAATAGAGGAGAGACAGACTTTTAGGAAGAGGGATATAGTTTCACAGATATATTGTACTTTTAAGATGTCTTTTGAAAGAGGTTCTTTGATGGTTGATAGTGAAATAATGTAATAGGGTTTGATGTGGTAGAGGGTTGTTTGATGTGTAGAGGGTTGTTTTTGATGTGGTAGATAATTTATCAATTTTGTCATTCCCATATATCTTTGGACCAATAATGCTTTTTCTTGTCTGATTCATATTTTTTGTTGCTAATTTTTTGTTGCAAATTAGTAGTGTTTGCTATAATTCCTAGCTATGTATTTCTGGTTTCGTTTCTTGTCGCTATGAAACCTAACCATCCTTGCCATATTCACATCGCTCTTGACACTAGATTTAGCTGTGAAGCAGAATAACTAGCACATATGACCTAGATACCCCATCAGATGATATTAATGTAAAAGACCTTTTATGCTACTTGTTATTGTTTTTGGTTGATCTATATTTTGGAACTTACAAATACGTTTTTGTCTGGATATCCCCCACAGTTAGTATTTCAGCTGGTGGTAGTTCTACGTGCTATTTTTATGAACTTTTATGGAATTTTTTTTTTTCTTTTTAACACAAGTAGGCAGAGAATTTAACCCGAGAAATTGATAGTGTTGGTTTTATGTGAGGGCCTCTATGCTAGTCACAAGGATGGCAGCAGATCGCTCCAGTGTGTGTGTGTAATATATATCCCTTATATAATATTATATATAATAATATATATATTATATATATATATTATATAAAATATATATATACAAATATTTATATATATCTCTCCATAAATATATATATATATATGTATGTATATATATATATATATATATATATATATATATATATATATATATATACATAAGTTTACATAAATCTAGCACAGCAGTTTCGAAAATCTCCCGAAAACCATCCTCAAGTCAGAAGATATAGGAGTTCCTACCTATTCCATCAGCTGACCCGTGTCCCATCCCTCCAAAGCAGAAGATGAAACGCAAACTTTCGAAACTCTCTTTCAATAAAGATATCTTGTAAAGAGGTAAGTATCTGCAGAAGTTCAAATTCATCTCACATTTCATCTCAGTTTGTTAGAAATCTTAAGTTCTCTTTCCTTGGATACAACTCATCACAATATTATGTGATGAGTTGAGAAAGTTATGAATTTACTAGAATATTCACTAACCTTGGTGTGGCCTATGATGGCGTCTGATCCGAGATGTAACGAAGATTATGATTATTATTATTAATGTTGTCGTTGTGAAAATTTAAAGAATGTGAAATAAATTATAAAATATGTTATATCCTCGATAAATATATTTACAGCTTTTTCACAATCATCATTATCATCATCTCCACCATCACGATAAAGATAATGGTCAGAAGAAAGAATGACAGAGAGAGAAAGTGAGAGAGAGAGAGAGAGAGAGAGAGAGAGAGAGAGAGAGAGAGAGAGAGAGAGAGAGAGAGAGAGAGAGTACGTGAGATAAAGAGAGGGGAGAGAGAGAGAGAGAGAACGTGAGAGAGAGAGAAAGAGAGCCGGAGAGAGAGAAAGGAGCGAGAAAGAAGAAGAGAAATGAGGAGAATGAATCAGGGTTGGGTCGGATTTGGAGAGAGAAGAAAAGAACGAAGAAGACGCGAGGAAAAGAAAGTATGTATATGAGTTTTTTGAGCGGTAAAGGAGAGAGGTGGGGGGTGGGGGGGAAGAGAAAGAAGGGGGGCGAAGAAGGAGCCGGGGAAGAGAACGAATGAAAGAGGGGGGAGAGAGAAAGGAAAGAAGAAAGAAAGTGGGGTGGGAGAGAAAGAGAAGAAGAAAGAATGAGAAAAAAGGAAGAAGAAAGAAGAGAAGCAGAGGAAAAGAAGAAGAGAAGAGAAAAGAGAAGAAAGA
>NW_028234404.1:1000855-1006238 GCF_977035675.1 Penaeus japonicus
GACAGGGGAGGTGAGAGGAGGAGAGGACACGGGAGGGGAGGGGAGGACATAGAAGGGGAGAAGAGGGCGGCACAGTGTTTTTGGCTATGCTATCATCGTATCGCCTCGTCCGTCTCTGCCCCCATGTCCCGGGTTCTTTCCTGCCCCCTTTTTCGCCCTGCTTCTCTGCCTATTTCTTTCCTTTCGTGTGTGCCATCCCACTTTTGCTTTGGTTCGCTTGGCAGACCATACCAACTCAAACTAAACACATACACCACTCAAACACACTCAGACTAACATGTGACAGACTCATCTGTTTCTCTCTCCACACACTCTCACACTACTCACATCGCCACTCTCACCTCCACTCTCATTCTCTCTCTCTCCGTCTCACCCACACGAACACATCCTCTCCCTAATACCCCCACCCCTCACACAACCCTCACCCCACCACTCTCTCCTCTCCCCTCTCACACACCTCTCTCCCACCCACCTACCCATCACTCACTCCACCACTCCCCCCTCTCTCACACACCAAACTCCTCCCCACTCTCTACACAATCAGCATATACATGACATCCCACTACTCGACACCCCCACACTCCACACACACCACACACTCTCCCACCGACCACCTCTCCCACACACACACACACACACATCCACTCACCACACTCCACAACATCACAAACACTCTCAACACTCTCTCTCTCTCCACTCACTCACACACTCCTCTCTCACCCCACACCCCCACTCACCCATCACTCTCTCACCACCACTCCTCTCACTCTACTCCACACCACACCCACTCTCTCACTCTCCTCCCTGACACACCTCACTTCCCTACCTCCACCACACTCTCTCCTCCATTTTCCTCCTCCCTCTCATCTCACTCTCTCTCTCTCCTCACACACTCACCCACACTCATCTCTCTCTACCCACTCACACACCACACTCACACACAACACACACATCACACTCCCACCTTCTCTCTCACACACAATCACACCATCACCAATATCACAGACTTCCCGAGCGAAGACTAAGAAGAAAACAGCTCATAGTCATAGGCAAAGCATGTTCTCCCTCTACAAAGGACCCAAAGGCAAAGGCCGGTAACTCAACTAGCTTCCTTCTTCTCCTTCCTCTCTAGAAATTTCTTCGTTAATTTGGTGAGTTTTTGTTTTTTTCTTTCTCTGTCTTTTTTTTTCTATCCCTGTCTTTTTTTTCTCTCTTTATTTCTTTATTTTTTATCTCTCTATCTTTTTTATCTCTTTTTTTTTCTTTCTCTCTCTCTCTCTCTCTCTCTCTCTCTCTCTCTCTCTCTCTCTCTCTCTCTCTCTCTCTCTCTCTCTCTCTCTCTCTCTCTCTCTCTCTTTATCTATAATTATATATCTTTCTATCTATCTATATCTTTATCTACCTATCTATATCTTTATCTACCTATCTATATCTTTATCTACCTATCTATCTCTTTGTCTATTTATCTGTCACTTTATCTCTCAGTCTAGCTATTCATCTATCAGTTTATCTATCTATATTTCTGTTTAACCATCTATCTGTCTATCTATCTATCTCTTTATCTGTATTTTTACCTACCTATCTATTGTTCTATCTATATCTCAAAATAAAGAAGTCATTAAAATAACATAGAGACTAAAAAGAAAAATATTACTTTTCTAAGACATCTTATAACCACTCCATGTGCCCAAACTTGTAAGAGAGGAATGTAAGTAAGTAAATGTAGTAATTGAATTTATTATTATCATGAGTACCGTTAGTTGTTACTGTTGAAATAGAGATGACATTAATGATAATGATGACAATAACAACTGTTATGAACATTATTAAGAAGAAACTATGATGAAAAAGATAGTGAAAATAACCAGAGAAGAGAGAGAGAGAGAGAGAGAGAGAGAGAGAGAAAGACAGAGAGAGAGACAGAGAGAGAGAGAGAGAGAGAGAGAGAGAGAGAGAGGAAGAAGATGGAAAGACAGAGAGAGAGAGAGAGAGAGAAAGACAGAGAGAGAGAGAGAGAGACAAAGACAGACAGAGAGAGAGAGAGAGAGAGAGAGAGACAGAGAGAGAGAGAGAGAGAGCCAAAGACAGAGAGAGAGAGAGAGAGAGAGAGACTAAGACAGAGAGAGAGAGAGAGAGAGAGAGAGACAAAGACAGAGAGAGAGAGAGAGAGAGAGAGAAAGAGATGGCTATTTGGTGAAAACCAAGATCTTAAGATGAATCTCTTTTAAAACTTACTTATATACTTTATCGGAAACGCACATAACCTCCACAAGGCTGGATATTCAGAGGTCGTTGCCCTGAACTCAAACCACATGATGCTGACTACATAACATAAACAAGTTACTGTTGTTTAATATCGCACACTTGTTATGCAAAGTACATAGTGTATTATCTTCAAGTGCAACATGGAAGTATTGCAGCATTACTGTGCTTTAGTGGTCTATCATCTCGTCACTTGCAGCACTAGGATGATCATCTGTGCAATAAACAGAATGAGGTGACCATTGCAAGATAGCTATTTCTTCGTTTATGAACCTCTGTGCAACGGAGGGAAATGGGGGACAGGATAAACCGTTTTGTGTTTGGCCGTATTTGTCCCTTTAATGTTTTGTGTCTCTGTTTTTGTTTGTTTTTTGTATGATTGTGTGTGTGTGTGTGTGTGTTTCTACGCGCATGTGTTTGTGGCATTTATTGTGTGTGTGTTTGTGGGGGTTTTATTTTGGGTGTGTTTTGTGTTTATTGAAAATGGTTTGTATGCGTTAGGAGTTGGTTATAAATGGGGTGTACAGTATTCAGTGTTTATGATTGTAATAATTAGTGGTAACATATATATACATAAAAAATATACTATATATATATAATATATATATATATATATATATATATATTAGATGATGATATATCATAATTAATTAATAATAATAATAATAAAATGTATATTATATATAAATATATATATCTAAAAATAAATATATATATTTATATATATATATATTTATACAAATATATATAGTATATATATTATATATATATTAGGAATATATATAATATATATACATAAATTATATTGTATATAATAATCTATATAGATAGATAGATAAGATAGAATAGATAGATAGATTATATAAATAATAGATAGAATCGATAGAATAGATTAGATAAAATAGAAAATATATATATAATATATATATAAATACTATATATAATATAATATATATAAATATACATGTGTTTTAGATATAATACACACACACACAACGACACACACACACCCACACACCACAACACATATATATATATCGATATTAATATATATAGATATATATATATAAAAATAATATATATATATATTACAATACCTAATATATATATATATAATATAAATATAAAGATATCATATATATATATATATAAAATATATGTATGTATATATATATGTAAATATATCTATATATATAATATATATATATATAAAATCTATATATATATATATATATTATATATATAATAATATAATTCAAGATGTGTGTGTGTGTGTGGTGGTGTGTGTGTGTGTGGTGTGTATATATAAAAATAAATATATATATATATATAAATTAAATATATATATATATCAATCTATATATAAATATATAACATATATATTATATATAAATATAATAAAAATATATATATATATATAATATATGCATATATCTATATAATTTATATAAATAAACATATAAATATAACGTAAATAAATACATATAAATGGTATATATATACTATATAAATATGAATACATATATATAAATAAATATAATATAACTCTATCTAATATATAAATATAAATCTATATAATCTTATCAATGACTCAAAAAACCATAAAACAGGCAGCGGAAGAAATGTTGAAAATGGAAATGAGAAAACGTACGTCAGGGCAAGACAGACTTAATTAAAAATATAATGAATGACCTAAATTGTCCAATCTCTCTCATGCATAATTTTAAATCACAATACTTGAAGCCGATGTTCTTTCTCTTGCCTTCTACCTTTGCATCCTCTTCTTCGTTAAACTGAAGTGAAAAAGTAATAAAGAAAATGTATGATTAATCTATCAATATGAAACATCATATTGTATATTGTATATCTATTTATCTATCAGTCTATTTTTTCCTTTTCTACCTAGCTATGTTTATGTTTATATGTATCTATCTATATATCTATCTATCTATCTATCGATTAACTATCTGCCCATTTCTCTGTCTTCCTATATATCTATGTACCTGTCTATGTATGTATCTATCTATCTTTCCATATATGTATTTATCGGTCTATGTATGTATGGATCTATCGATTTATCTACCTATCTATCTATATCTGTATCTGTCTATCTATGTAAAACAATGTATTTCATTCAATTTATCTGTGCGTGTGTATGTGTGTGTGTGTGTGCGTGTGTGGTGAGTGTTTGTGCGTGTGTGGTGAGTGGTGTTGTGTGAGTTTGTGTGAGTGTGTGTGTGTGTGTGGTGTGTTGGTGTGTCTGTTTGATGTGTGTGTGGTGTTTGATATACATACATATAAATATATAATATATAAAAATATATATAAATATATAATATATTTAATATTCTATATAATATATATATAAATCAACATTTATATAATTCATTATTTAATTTAATAAATAATTTATCTAATATCTATAACTATACAAATATAGTCATACACACACACACACAGACACACACACACACACACACACACCACACACACACACACACATCTATATGTATATATATATATATATATATGTATATATATAATATATATTATATACATTTATATCTATATAATATATGTAGAATATATACATATATATATATATATGATAAAAAAATATATATAAATATATATATAAAAATCTATATATATAAATGAATATATATATATACAAATATACATATTAAATGTACATACATATATAATCGACATAATAGTTATAGATACAGATAATATATATAATATAGATAATATAAGATATATATAAATATATATTATGTAACATACATAACCTATAGAATTATTATATTATATAGAGATAAAGGTAAATATATAGCTAGATAGAGATAGAGGTAGATATAGAGATAGAGACAGAGATAGAGATAGAGATAGACAGATGGACAGAGACAGAGATAGAGAAAGATAGATAGATAGACAGAGAAAGAAAGATAAACAAAGAGCTAGATAAATAGATGGCTAGGTATAGATAGAGATACACAGATATACAAATATCGAAACATCAAAAGGAAAAAAAAAGTACACATAATAATCTATAAGTAATTTACGAATACCCCATCACTCGTATCAACAAAACCTGCGGTATGAACACTCCAACCATAAC
>NW_028234404.1:1016338-1018838 GCF_977035675.1 Penaeus japonicus
TAAGATCTAAGCATAGAAATACACAGAAAATAACTTGTAAGAAGAGAAATCATTTCACTAAGTTAAAGGAAAGTTGAATAAGAAAAATGTTTCTTCAAGAGGTCATCTCTAAAATGGGAGATGTCCAGTGTGAAGCACAGAATTTTTAAGAATGATTTAATACCAGACATGTAATGGAGTGTGGAGTAGAGATATGGGGTATGTCATCATTTTGGTTGTATACCTCAAAAGGGAACCGCAGATTCTTCCTTTGTAAAAAAAAAAAAAAAAAAAAAAAAAAAAAAGAAAAAAAAAAAAAAAAAAAAAAAAAAAAAAAAAAAATAAATAAATATATATATATATATATATATATATATATACATATATACATACATATATATATATATATATATATATATATATATATATATGTCAAGGAAATATGAATGTAATCGTTGTAGACCTTGAAAATGCTTAGGAATGAGTACCTAGGGAAAACTAGTTTAAGATATACATGAGAACAGCAACACAATCCTTAGGGCATTACGAGCAAGAGTCGGAGTCCAGCAGGGGAGTGTGCTTAGCCCATTCCTATTTGCATTGCTTATGAATGTACTCACACATGAGGAAGTGGAATTAGAAATGCCCTAATCACTTACCTATGCAAATGATTTAATGATATGCATACCTTAAACAGAAAATCGAAGTGTCGCACGTTAGAGAGGCAAACCTGAAAATAATGATAGACTGCCTTTAAACGAGAAAAAAAACGAAGTACATGAAGTATAAATCCAACCAAGAAGAGGAGGAGGAGGATATAGATTTCGAAATGGTCAATGATACAGAAGGATGGCGATATAGTGAAGGAAATAAAATATATAATACAGGCATAATAGAAAAGTGTGGAAGAAATTATCTTGGGGTGCATTGCGATTGAAAGATGCCTATAAAGTAAAATACACAAAACATTAGTAAGACCAGCAATGATGAATGGTGATGAGACGTGGACAATAACTTGACGGGAAGTAAAGAGGCTGGATGTAAATACCAAATAGATATATCAGAGGAACAACAAACGTAGCTGAAGTTAAAAAAATAATAATAATAATAAAGATAAGGAGATTGGCAAGTTTTATTATCATTATCATGATCATATTGAGTTTTAGTATTATCATCCTTATTATCATTACGATTACAAATATTGTTATTATTTTACTATTTTCATTACTAGTATTATTTGTATTATCATCTTCATTATCATTACTATCATTACTAGAATCAGTATTGTAATTGTTATAATCGTTTTACTATTATTATTACCATTATTACCGTCTTGTTATCATTATCATCGATAACATTATTATTATTATTACTGTTTATATCGTCATCACCATCATAGTAATCTTATCATTATCATTTACATTGTTATTATTGTTATTATAAGTATTATCATTTTTGTTATTACTATCAATATCATGGTGAATCAAGGAGAGAAAAATGAAGAGGAGGGGTATGAAGCAAGAAGATAAAGAGTAAGAGAGAGAGAGAGAGAGGAAAATGAAGACGTTGAAGGAAGAGGTTGAAGACGAAAACGAAGACGAAGACAAAGACGAATATCAAAGTGAAAATAGTGAAGATATAGATGAAAATAAAAACGAAGGCGAAAAAGAAGAAGAAAGAAAAAAAGAATAACAAATAACAAAAACAAACAAAAACAAATACAACCTCACGTAAAAGAAAGAAAGAAAGAAAGGAAAAAAAAATCCGTGTTTACCCTGAATTCCGGCGTGAAAGTAGCGCACGGTTTATGGCCCAGTAAAATATCTAGTAGGGAATTAGTATCTTCGTTGGTCTAAGGAGGAAAGCGTTCCCACAGGAGCTGTTCCTAAAGGCTATAGGTGCCGATGTGTCAGCGTCCTGTGGAGTGCCTGAGAATCCTTTTTTTTTTTTTTTTTTTTTTTTTTTCTTCTTTTTTTTCTTTTTTCTTTTCTTCTTCTTCTTCTTCTTCTGATAAGTATTATGATAGTGATAAAAGTGATGACAATGCTAACAATAATGCTAATGAAAGTAATGATAACTATTATAATAGCCGTAATACTAATAATGATTATTGTAATTGTAATAGTCATAACAATGATAATACTACTAATACTACTACAGTAGTACTAATGATAAAACAGATAATAAAAACGATCATGATGATCATTATAATGATGATAATAATGAAAATGATATTAATGATGATAATGATAATGAAAATGATAATGATGATAATACCAATGATAATACAACCAATAATCTTAATAATAATATTCACAGTAATAACAATTGTTATAGTAATAAGGATAAGGATAATAATCATCATAATAATGATAATAATAGTATAATAATCGAGTATGATAATTATAATGATAGCAACAGTGGCAATAATGATAACAATGATTATTATCATCTTGATAATGATGATGATTGTGAAAAAATAACGATTATCATAAAAGTGATAATGATGAAGAAGATATTA
>NW_028234404.1:1033838-1038838 GCF_977035675.1 Penaeus japonicus
TTGATAACGCTTACGTCTTGTACAACGTCACGCCTGTTGGTGATTAGGAAGTCAATTTCTTTTTTAACGCCGGACGGTGATTTCCATGTCGCTTTTCGAAGAATGTATTCATAATTTTAAGGGATCGAGCATCAGCGAATTCTATTAGCCTTTGCCCTCTCTCATTTCTGGTGTTTATTCCATGATTCCCAACTGAGGTTTCTCCATCTTCCCTTACTCCTATCTTGGCATTAAAACCCCCCATCACGGTAAAATGGATTTTTAATCTATCGGTAGCTGCTTGCATTGAAGCTCTCTGTCTCCTCATCACTACGACTGCTGGTAGGAGCATATATTTGGATGATTTTTAGGTTATATCTGTAGTTTAGTTTCAGTATTACAGAAGCTTCTCTTTCGCGCACAATATAAAATTCTCTAATATTCTATTCAAGGCGCTTGTGAATTTAGAAACTTACTCCTAATTCTCCTAATTCCTAATTCATTTAGTAATTTCTGCTCTTCGCCTAGTCTTCTAACTTCAGAAAGTCTTACAATATCCTATTTAATAAATATAAACTCCTCAAGCAGTGTCCAAAGATCAGATTTTATTCTCAGTCCTTACATCGTATGTGCAAAGATACATCATCGTGAGGCGACTTGGGTCTAACCAGATATTTTTAGCACCCTCTGCTCCGGAACGATCCTGATCGCCGCTGTGACCAGGGGCTCCTTCGCTTCCGGGGAATGACGGCCGTTGTCTTGACTGGGAAATCATGTTTAAGAGGGAAGAGGTCAGATACCCCCACCTACTGGCCTGAATTGTAACTTGGTGGGGGCAGTAATTTAGTCAGGAGACAACCACTAATCTCAAATAACACGTTTGGGCTATTCTCGCATATTATTAGATCTTAGCATCCACCCGATCTAGCTCACTTGTTTTATATACACATGCAGGGCCTATGCAAAATGCATACTTGCATGTCATCTTCATGCGTGTTCCCGTGCCCGCACTTATTTGCGTGTCTTGTGTAACTCGTGGCTTGAGCTTCCGACAGTATGTGTGTACATAGCACTCATCCAAAAAAGTGTATATGCGTGCATACACGTGCACGTGAATTATAATGAGCCCATGTATTATAATTTGCTATATTCATCAGGGAATTGTATATATATCTAAAAATATTTCAAAGAGGGACTAACTAGTTAATGCATATATATACATATATATATATATATATATATATATATATATATATATATATATATATATATATGTGTGTGTGTGTGTGTGTGTGTATGTGTGTGTGTGTGTGTGTATGCGTGTGTGAAAAGAGAGAGAGAGAGAGAGAGAGAGAGAGAGAGAGAGAGAGAGAGAGAGAGAGAGAGAGAGAGAGAGAGAGAGAGAGAGTTCAATTCGAGACCATAACGAACAAAGGATAAAAGGAAAAAAAAAAAACATTCTGTTTGTAAATTGTATTAGACAAATACTAAATATTCTGACGTTATTAACGCAACAAAGTTCCTATGTCTTCACTTACCAACATAATCTCAAGAATTCAAATGCTTTCATAGTCCTGTCCAAGGTAGTTAGTAATTAGTCATTAACTACCTTAGTGTTGCCCAGTCCGTTTATTATAACACGTTAATATATCTAAGCCCTTATACCTTAATATTCTAAGGGTTAGGAGGGGGATCAACGGAGTTTATGATTTATGAATACAGGTGAAATATGGCCGTTATACTGATCGCAGAAGAGAAAAACAAGCACCACATGTATTATTATCATTGTTATTATTATCATGATTATTATCATCATTCTGATAATCATTGCTATCATTATGATTATCACCAATATCATTATTACTCTTACTGTTTTTAGTATCGTCATTGTTATTATATTATCGTCATCATTATAGTTTCTCTTGCCAACTCTAACAGTATTTTTCACCAATACACTGTGTTACAGGTGCTACAGGTCGGGAGAACACCTGGCTTAGCTATATGATGAAGTAGATATTATTCACTCATATATAACACGTATCCGCTATAATCCCTCACGTATCAGGAATGTGTTGGGAGGAAAAAAAAGAAAAAAAGGCAGACCATGTTTATATCACATGAGTCATTCAAAGTTCGTGAGAGTTCAGCTTTCCGCGGTGTCTAGACCTTCTCTTTCTTTGTGTAATCGTAGTGTAACCAATTCGAGAAGCTTGGAGGATGGAAATTGGTCAGGACCCGTGGTTAGGTATGGGTATTTTTTTTTTACAGTATTTGATCTACTTACCTTAAACCACAAAAAAAGCCATATATTGGTTCTTTTCATCCTGATATTGTGTGTGTGTGTTTTGTTTGTTTGTTTGTTTGTTTGTGTGTATAACACTCTCTCCAATTTCCTGTTCTTGATTTTTTTTTTCTTTCTTTTTTTTCCTCTTTAAGATTCTTTACTTATAAGTATTTGGGCTTTTTCTAGTACAATTTTCTTAACAAGTTATTAATTATTCATAATGCTCTAAATGGATGACATGAGCAGGCCTTTCATATGCCGTTTTTTTTTATCTTTTTATTTTCTTTTCTAATTAATCCCACTGACACTATAAAGAGAAAAGAGGCAATATGAATTCAGTGAAGTTGAACGTAAGAAGAGAGAGAGGGCGAGGGGAAAGAGAATGAAACGAGAGAGAGAAAGAGATAAAGGTTTTGATAAGGAGAAAAAATGAGAGAGAGAGATAAAATATATATATATATATATATATATATATATATATATATATATATATATATATATATATATATATATATTCTCCGAATTGAAGTTTCTCTCTCTCTCTCTCCTCTCTCCCTTTCTCTCTCTCTCTCTCTTTCTCCATTTCTCCCTTCCTCCCTCCCTCTTTTCTTTTATTCCTCTCTCTCTCTCTCTCTTTTCTCTCTCTCTCTCTCTCTCTCTCTCTCTCTCTCTCTTCTCTCTCTCCCTCCCTCCCTCCCTCCCCTTCTTCTTTCTTCCCTCCCTCCCTCTCCTCAATCCTCCCTCCATCCATCCATCCATCCCTGCCTCTCTTACCATTACGTAAAATGTCAAACAATTTTGGAAAACTTTTTGAAAAAAATAAATAATAATAAAAAAGGAGAAGAAAAAAAACTGGAATGAATCGTGGACTCAGCTGATCCATCATTTGAAAAAGAAAAGAGAGAGAGAGAAAAAAAAAGCAGTTTGAATTTCAGAAAATGAAATGTTTCGTTGCCTATTCAGTCCACGACCATCGTTTCCGAAGTGGCTGGCTCGCGGTGGATTAAAAGATCCTGATTGAAGGTGATCGGGGTGGAATCTTGTTTTCCATTTTTATTATTATTATCATTATTTTATTTTTATTTTTTTTACTGACGGGGAATGTTTTTTTTTTTTTTTTGTTTTTTGTTTTTTTTTTTGTTAGTGAAATGTGTGTTTTCATTGGCGAATTTGGGTGGTTATAGATAGAATGATAATTAACAAATGAAGTATGAAATTATTGAACGGATGGTCACCCCCCCCCCCCCTCTCCCGTAATGAGGGTTCTGTGATTATTATGAGGTAATAGTGAGGGAGATGTTTGGGAATGAATAGATAGATAAAAGACTAAATGACTAATAACTAAATGAATAAATGACTATTCAAGATAAGACAAAACAATGAAATGAATAACAAATGAAATAAAATTAATTATTCAATAAAAATTCAGATTTATAGATAGGTCTTACGGACAAGTTAGGATTAAAAAAAAAAAGAAAAAAAAAATAGAAAACACAAAATAGAGGAAAACACCAACGTCAAAATACTCACGAATAGAAACAAAAATATAGATGAAAATATAGAAATACGATACATGATACATATTTCATACATAAAAACACATATGCAATAAAACATAACAAAAACCGAATCAAACAAACAAACAAAAAAGCAACAACAACAACAACAAGAGTCTGTATCAATTCTGTCAGATAAAGGTTTTGATAAGGAGAGAAAAATGAGAGAGAAAGATAAAATATATATATATATTCTCCGAATTGAAGTTTCTGTCTTTCTCTCTCTCTCTCTCTCTTTCTCCATTTCTCCCTTTCTCCCTTCCTCCCTCCCTCTCTTCTTTATTCCTTCTCTCTCCCTTTCTCTCTCTCTCTTTTTTCTCTCTCTCCCTCCCTCCCTCTCTCCCTCCCTTCTCTCTCTCTCTCTCTCTCTCTCTCTCTCTCTCTCTCTCTCCCCTCCTCCCTTCCTTCCCCCTTCCCTCTTTTCCTCCCTCCTTCCCTCCCTCCCTTCCTCCCCTCCTCCCTCCCCTTCTTCTTTCTTCCCTCCCTCTCTCTCCTCAATCCTCCCTCCCTCCATCCATCCATCCATCCCTGCCTCTCTTACCATGACGTAAAATGTCAAACAATTTTGGAAAACTTTTTGAAAAAAAATAAAAGAGGAGAAAAAAAACTGGAATGAATCGTGGACTCAGCTGATCCGTCATTTGAAAAAGAAAAAAGAGAAAAAAAAAGAGAAAAAAAAAAACCTTTTTGAATTTCAGAAAATGAAATGTTTCGTTGCCTATTCAGTCCACGACCATCGTTTCCGAAGTGGCTGGCTCGCGGTGGATTAAAAGATCCTGATTGAAGGTGATCGGGGTGGAATCTTGTTTTCCATTTTTATTATTATTATCATTATTTTTTTTTTATTTTTTTTACTGACGGGGAATGTTTTTTTTTTTTTTTTTTTTGTTAGTGAAATGTGTGTTTTCATTGGAGAATTTGGATGGTTATAGAGAGAATAATAATTAACAAATGAAAGATTAAATTATTGAACGGATGGTCAACCCCCCTCCCCCCCCCTCGCTCCCGTAATGAGAGTTCTGTGATTATTATGAGGTAATAGTGAGGGAGATGTTTGTGAATGAATAGATAGATAAAAGACTAAATGACTAATAGCTAAATGAATAAATGACTATTCAAGATAAGACAAAACAAGGAAATGAATAACAAATGAAACAGAATTAATTATTCAATGAAAATTC
>NW_028234404.1:1151338-1153838 GCF_977035675.1 Penaeus japonicus
CCCCGACAGCTGGTCTCCTCACCCCCCGACAGCTGGTCTCTTCACCCCCGACAGCTGGTCTCCTCACCCCAGACAGCTGGTCTCCTCACCCCGACAGCTGGTCTCCTCACCCCCGACAGCTGGTCTCCTCACCCCCCGACAGCTGAGCTCGCCACCCCCGACAGCTGGTCTCCTCACCCCCGACAGCTGGTCTCCTCACCCCCCGACAGCTGGTCTCTTCACCCCCGACAGCTGGTCTCCTCACCCCAGACAGCTGAGCTCGCCACCCCCGACAGCTGGTCTCCTCACCCCGACAGCTGGTCTCCTCACCCCCGACAGCTGGTCTCCTCACCCCCGTCAGCTGGTCTCCTCACCCCCGACAGCTGGTCTCCTCACCCCCGACAGCTGATCTCCTCACCCCTGACAGCTGGTCTCCTCACCCCCCGACAGCTGCTCTCCTCACCCCTGACAGCTGGTCTCCTCACCCCCGACAGCTGGTCTCCTCACCCCAGACAGCTGAGCTCGCCACCCCCGACAGCTGGTCTCCTCACCCCGACAGCTGGTCTCCTCCCCCCCCGACAGCTGGTCTCGTCACCCCCGTCAGCTGGTCTCCTCACCCCCGACAGCTGGTCTCCTCACCCCCGACAGCTGATCTCCTCACCCCCCGACAGCTGCTCTCCTCACCCCCCGACAGCTGCTCTCCTCACCCCAGACAGCTGAGCTCGCCACCCCCGACAGCTGGTCTCCTCCCCCCCGACAGCTGGTCTCCTCCCCCCCCGACAGCTGGTCTCCTCACCCCCGACAGCTGGTCTCCTCACCCCAGACAGCTGAGCTCGCCACCCCCGACAGCTGGTCTCCTCACCCCCGACAGCTGGTCTCCTCACCCCCCGACAGCTGGTCTCCTCACCCCCGACAGCTGGTCTCCTCACCCCAGACAGCTGAGCTCGCCCCCCCCGACAGCTGGTCTCCTCACCCCCGACAGCTGGTCTCCTCCCCCCCCGACAGCTGGTCTCCTCACCCCCGACAGCTGATCTCCTCACCCCCCGACAGCTGCTCTCCTCACCCCCCGACAGCTGCTCTCCTCACCCCAGACAGCTGAGCTCGCCACCCCCGACAGCTGGTCTCCTCACCCCCGACAGCTGGTCTCCTCACCCCCCGACAGCTGGTCTCCTCACCCCCGACAGCTGGTCTCCTCACCCCAGACAGCTGAGCTCGCCACCCCCGACAGCTGGTCTCCTCACCCCCGACAGCTGGTCTCCTCACCCCCCGACAGCTGGTCTCCTCACCCCCGACAGCTGGTCTCCTCACCCCAGACAGCTGAGCTCGCCACCCCCGACAGCTGGTCTCCTCACCCCGACAGCTGGTCTCGTCACCCCCCGACAGCTGGTCTCGTCACCCCCGTCAGCTGGTCTCCTCACCCCCGACAGCTGGTCTCCTCACCCCCGACAGCTGGTCTCCTCACCCCCGACAGCTGATCTCCTCACCCCCGACAGCTGCTCTCCTCACCCCCGACAGCTGGTCTCCTCACCCCCGACAGCTGGTCTCCTCACCCCCGACAGCTAGTCTCCTCACCCCCGACAGCTGGTCTCCTCACCCCCGACAGCTGCTCTCCTCATCCCCGACAGCTGGTTTCCTCACCCCCGACAGCTGGTCTCCTCACCCCCGACAGCTGGTTTCCTCACCCCCGACAGCTGGTCTCTCTCACCCTCGACAGCTAGTCTCCTCACCCCCAACAGCTGGTCTCTTCACCCCCGACAGCTGGTCTCCTCATCCCCCGACAACTGGTCTCCTCACCCCCGACAGCTGGTCTCCTCACCCCAACAGCTGGTCTCTTCACCCCCGACAGCTGGTCTCCTCATCCCCCGACAACTGGTCTCCTCACCCCCGACAGCTGGTCTCCTCACCCCCGACAGCTGGTCTCCTTACCCCCAACAGCTGGTCTCCTCACCCCCCGACAGCTGAGCTCGCCACCCCCGACAGCTGGTCTCCTCACCCCCGACAGCTGCTCTCCTCACCCCCAACAGCTGGTCTCTTCACCCCAGACAACTGATCTCCTCACCCCCGACAGCTAGTCTCCTCACCACCTGCAACAGCTAGTCTCCTAACCCCCGACAGCTGCTCTCCTCACCCCCGACAGCTGGTCTTCTAACCGTAGTCTGCATCCCAAACCACCACATTTTCTCCTCACGGACAACCATAGTCTATAGTTAAGGCTGGTCCACCCCTCTTCAATACCCACAGTCGCTTCTCTCACTTATCCAGAGGTCTAACAGAGTGTGTAACTCTTTCACGTTTTACTCTCGGCTCCCTTAATCCACTCAGCAACGTGTGAACCCCTAGAGAACCTGGGTAACGAACCCGACCCTTTCACGAATAAAGAGGAAAAGTCCTTTCGACCTTTACTCTTTCTCGTCTCTCTGTCAGTATGTGAAGCTTTTACTCTTATTTTTACTCTTCTCTTATTTTTACTCTTTTCTTATTCGCTACGTTGACTCTCGAACTGCATTCCGATATGTACTAT
>NW_028234404.1:1236338-1241338 GCF_977035675.1 Penaeus japonicus
TTCTTTTTTTTTTTTTTTGGCTTTGAAATAGTACTTTCTTCTTTTTCTTTTCTTTTTTTTTTGGCTTTGAAATAGTACTTTTTTTCTTTTTTTTCTTTTTTGTTCTTTATTGTTTCTTTTCTATCATTTGTTTATTTCTTCAATTCTTCAAGGTCTTGTCTTATGGTGTGACAGACATACTAGAAAACTTCATGGCTGGGGGTGGGGTGGAGGGGGGTGGCTCTAAACCGGCGGCCGAAGGGATTTTTATCTCCTTGTGGGCCCACACTTTCACTTTTAACTTACAATAACAGAGGAATGACGAGGAAGAGGAGGAGGAACCGGGTCGAATAGTAGGCCGAAACAGGTTCCTGAATGCAATCTGTGTATAGAAAAATGGAGATATAATTACTTCCTGTTTTTTTTTTTTTTTTTTTTTTTTTTTTTTTTTTTTTTTTTTTTTTTTTTTTTTTTTTTTTTTTTTTTTTTTTTTACATTAGTTACAATCATCACAAACGTAATATCTCTTCCTCTCAAGTCCACACTTTCACTCCCAATGGCCCTACTTTCACTTTTTAATGACCCATAGCGTCGAGGGAGCCAATTAGTTTATTCCACTGAGAGTATAAGAGAGTCATTTGGTTTTAAAACGACAGTTGAATTATGTGTAATTATATACGAAAGAGGAAGTATCATATATTATGTTATTATAATCCTTCTCAAAGTACATGATCTTTTAAAATCTTTATCTTTTAATTTATATATTATTACTCTAACTATATATGTGTATTTATTTCATTTATCTATCCATGTCTTTAGTTATTTCGTTTATTTATTTATTCTATTAATCCTTTTCTTTATCTAATCATATTGTCCTATTCCTCGATTCATTGATCCATTTCTCATTGTTTTGCACGTAATCAACCAAAACACCACAAAAGACTATCGTGCAAAAATCACAACAGCTGCATTATTTATCCCCCTTTTTTGCATGTAATCAACCAACCCATTCATCTTGTTAGCCTTTCAACAGCCGAGTCATAAATCAAAGCTCTCGCCTATAGGAGGGCTGCCAAAGCACCTCACTCACTCTGGGGAATTCCCGAGAATGAAAAATATCATATTTACACTCCCTGTTGACATCGTACTAGGTTCTCTGCGGATCATAAATTCTGTGACGTCATCGGTGCATTTGTCACGCAGAGCTTTGCTTCTTTTGGAAAGTGGGATTTCGTTATAGTGTTAAGGGGAAGCACTATAGTGTTGTGGCTGGTTGATTTCATCTCTGCACAGGCGTTATTGTGTTTGTTATATCACTGTACTGTATATGTGTTTATGTGTTTCGGTTTGTGTCTCACGTGGGTTTGAACTACGCTACTTCAAAGGGCGTGGTTATATGCCCGTTATCTTTATTTTTTATCTATCATATTTTTTTATTATTAATATAATTATTATTATTTTATTATTATTTTTTTTTAGGGGGGTGCAATTAGTACAGGTCCCCTTTTTACAATGTTAATCGTGAATATTACACTTTACATCATCATCATCTTATCATCACCTATTTGTATATCAATGTGTAAATGTAAAAGTCCATCCTATGAACAAGAATTTAAGTAATTTTGATAGTATTATTAATAATAATACCTAAAAGGACTATTACGAATATCATAGTATTAGAATACTGATAAATACAACATCAACAACGATAGCAATGACAGTATTATCTTCATAAATGATAATGATAATGATGATAATGATAATGGTGATGATAATGATGATGATGATGAGGAGGAGGAAAAGGATGGTGATGCTGATGAGGAGGAGGAGGAGGATGGTGATGATGATGAAAAGAAGAGGATGGTGGCGAAGATGATTATGAGGAATAGGAGGATAATGATGATGATAAAAATGAAAATGATAATCATACGGATGATAAAAAATAATCATCATAATAACAAAAACAAACAATAACCACGACAACACTGATAACAACGAAAAAGATCTTGATAAAGTGAAAAAAAGAAAAGAAAAAATAATATGATTTTTCTTTTTTTTTCCTGCCTGTTCTCCTTGTGTGCGAACCTAGCGATTGTGTTAAAAATTATGTCTAAGATTATCCCCTTGTCCCTTGCTTGTCAGAAACGGATCACATGTTCGAGCGTCATCTTCAGGAATTTGAAAATTTTCTTCGCTTCAGAAAGCAGAAGAAAAAGAAGAAGAGGAAGAAGAAGAAGAAGGGAACAGGAAAAGGGAAAAGAAAAGAGAAAACTTTGCAGAAAATTCACGAAGGTAATAACACAAAAAAAAGTTAAAAAAAGTTCGAAAGTTCGAAAGTTCGGCTTTTCAGGAAAATTCACGAAGGAAAATTAACGTATTAAATATCTGTCACCTGGTGTCCTATGCTTGAGTTTTTAGTTATTATCATTATTAGTAAGATTATTATTGCTTTTGTTGCTATTATCAACACTATCATTACTATTATGATTATCATTGTCATTGTTATTTCTATCATCATTATCATTGCTATGGTGATAATGATTATTAATATGATTATCACTATTATTATTAAAATGATAATCATTACTACTTTTAATATCATTATGATTATTATCATCATTATCATTATAATCATTATCATAATTATTATCATCCCCATTAGCATTATCATGATGATTATTATTATCAAAAAAATCATTACAAAATAAATGGTAGAAGGATTCTGCACTTAAGAGGGATATTCGTTATCATTTTAGAGAGTTTGAAATAGAGAGAAATGGTGAGAAGAAGAGAAAGAGAAGGAGAGAGAGAGAAAGAAAGAAAGAAAGATAGAGAGAGATAGAGATAGAGAGAAAGAGAAAAGAGAGAAAGAAAGATACATAAACACAGACAAACAGAAAGAAAGTACAGCAAGAAATATAGAGAGACAACAAGACGAATAAAAAAAGATGAATAAGGACATACAGGCAGAGAGAGAGACAGAGACAGAAAACCCAGTAAAAGGAGAGAGCTTAAAGAGCCTAGGGATATATATCTTCTATATTTTCCCGAAGGACATTGCAAAAACATGTTCGTCCCATTTCTCAAAAACAGCCACCAACAACACCAAGACTTCAAAGGCAGTCGGCTTTGGAATTGGTTCATTTCTTGCAAGAAGCGACAAAATACCAGACGGAAGTTCTAACTCAAAAAAAGAAGAATATATATATACATATTTATTTTACGTTTTCTTTTTTTCGTATTTTTCTCCTTTTTTTTAAGGCAGAGTTTTTTTTTTCTAATCTATCTTTATTCTTGATTTCCAGTTTCCCTCTTTTATTCATTTATTTATTTATTTTATCTAAACCAACTAGCGTCAACAGAAGCAGTCCCATGGTTGATATGAGAACCAACGGATTGATTGATTTTCCGAAAATATATTGAATGATACATCATGAAAATCTCTGTTAAACGTTTTATCATATTTATGCAATTATTAATTTATAAATACACACACACCAGTGTGTGTGTGTGTGTGTTTGTATATATATATATATATTTTTTTGATATAAATATACGCATTACTAATTATATTTATAGTATATATATTATATATATATATATATATACATATATATACATATATATATATATATATTTTATATATATATATATATATATATATATATACAGTATATATATATAATATATATATATATATATATATATATATATATATATATATATTATATATATATATATATAACGAGAGAGAGAGAGATATGATGAATAGGTTAACTGACTGCGTGTGGCTGCCAACAACAACATTCTCCCTCTCTCTCTCTCTCTCTCTCTCTCTCTCTCTCTCTCTCTCTCTCTCTCTCTCTCTCTCTCTCTCTCTCTCTCTCTCTCTCTCTCTTCTCACCCCCCTCCCTCTTCCTCTTCTCTCTCTCTCTCTCCTCTCTCTCACCCCCCTCACGTCCGTTTATTCCTCTCTCTCTCTCTCTCTCTTTCTCTCTCTCCCCCCCCCCCTCTCTCTCTCTCTCTCCCCCCCCACCCCCCATCTCTCTCTCTCTCTCTGACAAGACACTAATTCTATCACATTTCCATCGTCTGACAACTTTCTCAGCTCCACTAATTCAGCCACGTAGAGCCAACACCAGCCTCTCTCCCGTGCTACCTCTTGTTACTAGGCAACAGCATCTCCCCCTGTGAAAAAGCGTCATCCTCAACTATTTTTTTTTTCCATTTCAATATTACATTTCCTCACCAGAAGTTTATTTCATTTAAAAGATAAAAAAGATATGAAGAAAAAAAATATATATATATATATCATAAGAGCAAAGCCATGTTTCCCTCTGATTAAGATTTTTTTTTTTTTTTTTTTTTTTTTTTTTTGTATTTCTTACTTGGCACAAAATGATGATCTGATTTCCTTCAGGAATTTTTTCACCGCGTCAGAAAAGAAAGAAAAAAAGAAAAAAAACTCATTTTCCTTATCGCATATTTTGTTAGTGTCAGCACGTGTACCCTGATTGTATTAATGTAACTGATTATCAGATTAAAACATTGGTCGTATTTAGTGATCATTTTTATCATTTTCATTACTATCATAATCATGATTGTAACTATTGTTGCCATTCTCACTATTATTATCATCATCATTATTGTTATTAATAGTAGTAGTAATAGTTATAGCATTATCATTATTATCACTGTTGTCTTTGTTCCTACTCATACTCTTATATAAATATTTTTTTTATTATTATTGTTTAGGTTGTTCTAAATGCCATAGGGATTTTCTATTGTCATTACCCTTATTGTCATCATCTTTATCATCATAATCATTATTATAATTATTGTTGTTGTCATCGTATATGTTATTGTAATCATTTTTGTTGTTATTATCATCATTATTTTGTATCCTTATTAAAGTAATTGTTACTAGCAATATAATTATCATACACACATACATATGAATATATATATATATATAATATATATATTTATATATATATATATAGATATATATATATATAATA
>NW_028234404.1:1243838-1248838 GCF_977035675.1 Penaeus japonicus
CTAGTACAGCGGTAGCGCGCTGTGGTCGGTAGATCGAGTCCCCTTTCTGGTGAAATTTCACTGTCGCCCGGTGGTCACTGCCGCGGTTGGGGACCACGGGGGGAGGGGGGGGGGGTTAAGGTCGAGGTCAGGTCGAGTTAACAGGCGTTGGCACAGGCGGGCTCGACAAAGTGCCTATAACCCCGGGCGAAGCATCTGTTCCGCATATCTGGCTTATCCTTATCCTTATAAGGAATATAATTATAATTCTTATGTATAAGTCCTTTTTTTTTACAGTTTTGTTATTTTTTCTAGATCAAATAAGTACGCACAGGATACTGTTGTTTCTTCTTGACCTATTCATTGATATTACCATAGGGAAAACCCAGCAAAACTCACGTGCTAATAAGACCGCAAAAATCACACAACCAATATATTGTTATACCTTTTTTTTCCTAGAAATTATTGTTAAAGGATACCCTCAGGAGCTTCTCCTAAAATTAACACACTTGCTGGCTTCATATATATATACACACACACACAGTGGCAGTGTGTGTGTGTGTGTGTGTGTGTGTGTGTGTGTGTGTGTGTGTGTGTGTGTGTGTGTGTGTGTGTGTATGTATGAAGCTCAAGAATTAATGAGAAATTCCATGTGTTTTCAGTCTCGCTGTAACATTTTCTCCTTTCTCCAAAATCATAAAATAAAATAGTATTGCTAAAAAGGCATTAAGGAAGCCTCCATTTTTTTTTCTCGACTTTCTTTTACATTTACGAATCAAAGAAAAGAATGAAGATAAATAAAAATGTAAATGGGAATTCATGTTTGGAAAATATCTATGATTTCTCTGTTAATTAGATATGTTAATGAGAAAGGGAAAAAAAAAAAAAACGGAATGCACTGTGAGGTAGGTGGTAGAAAAGAAAAAAAGGGAAAAAAAGCGGGACATTTAGGGAAAGGGCATTTTTGGAAAAGCAAGTAGAATTTGTGTGTTGGTGTGGTTGTGTGTTGTTGTGACGTGTGAGTCGTGTGTGTGTGTGTGTGTGTGTGTGTGTGTGTGTGTGTGTGTGTGTGTGTGTGTGTATGTGTGTGTGTGTGTGTATGTGTGTGTGTGTGTGTGTGTGTATGTGTGTGTGTGTGTATATATGTGTGTATGTGTGTATGAGTGTTTTTATGTGTGTTTTTATTTTCTTTTTTGATTGAATCATGATTGTATAATTATCATCTTATCATTTAAGCATCTACACCATTACATCTTTATTTCTATTTATTTAGCATCTTTATCAAACTTTGTTTACTTTTTTTACTGAGCTGATAGATGTCGCCTGGAAATGACAATACGACTAGCAACGGATTTAGGCAGAACTTTTACATTTTTCCGTCGGATCGAACTAGACAAAGAGTGAAAAAATAAAATAAGATATATATAAAAATGATATAATAATGTTAACGGATATATAGATAATGAAAAGTATAGATAAGTAATTATCATGAATAAAAGAAAAGAATAATGATAATAATGAAAACAAAAATCAAAATGGCAGATTTTTGCGGGATCTTTTTCCATCCGATTTTTTTATTTTTTTTATTTTTCTTTTTTCTTTTTTTTTCTTTTTCTTGTCGACCACATATTGCTAGAACATTAGGAGGAAAAAAAGAAGATTTTAATATGAACTTTTGAATATTAGCGACCGCAAACTAAACTGACGAAATCTGAGTCGTTCTTATACTATCTGGCCTTCCATTACTATTCCTTGTCATAATAACCTAAAAAAAAGGTGTTTAAGAATAGGGCGGCGCTCACCCCTTTACTCGTTATATTTCACAGGGCAAGGGTATTAATATCCATAACTTTGAGGTGATCAAAATTTCCGTCTTGTATATCGTTCTCACTGGCGTTTTCTGAAGTTTGTGCATTTTTGAAGGCACAGTCGGTGGATACTACTTCTTTTTCGGAGATAAGATTGTGTGTGTAGATGAGTGTGTGTGTCTTGTGTTGTGTGTGAGGTGTGTGTGTTCGGTGTGTGTGTGTGAGTGTGAGAGGTGCTGTGTGTTGTGTGTGTGTGTGTGTGTGAGGGGAGCGGGGGTTTGTGTGTGTGTGTGTGTGTGTGTTTTGTGTAGCTTGTGGTCATGTCGTGAGTGTGTGTGTGTGAAGGGTGTGTGGGGGTTGTGTGTGTGTGTGTGTGTGTGTGTGTGTGTGTGTGTGTGTGTGCACTCACATTTTCGTGGGCAGGCACACACGCAGTCACGCATAGATTAATAAACGCACGGACACATATGCACGAACAAAACCAAATACACAAACATACACACACAGACACACACACACACACACATATACATATATATATATTATATATATAATATTATATATATATATATATTATTATTATATATATATATAGATAAGTTGATAGATAGATAGATAGCTAGATAGTAGAGAGGAGAAAGAGGAGAGAGAGAAGAGAGGAGAGAGCTGAGAAGAGACGAGAGGAGAGAGATGACGAGGAGAGGTGAGAGAGAGCGAGAGCGAGAGCGAGGAGGAGGAGTCAGAGGAGAGCGAGAGCGAGAGGCGATGAGAGAGAGAGAAAAAATAGAGAGGAGCCTATGTGCGTTTTAAACCACTATTATTTAGTGCAGACTCGCTCCAATGCAGATGCCAATATCAGCTAATGTTTGATTATTATCCCAACTATGGGAAACTGTTGTTTTGAAATCACGTTGAACCTTTTACATACACTCATTAGATGCAACAACTGCAAACAGGACTTGTTTTTCAACAACATTTTTTATTTGCATTTCATTATTGCCTCACGTGATTAAGTATGTTATAAAAGCAGACCTACACTGTGTATTCGATTACTGTGTCTGTGTGCGAGATGAATGATATAAAATTAGATTAGATAAATTAAATATATAATATATATATATATATATATATAAATATATTCTATATATATTATATAATATAATATATTAATATAATGTATGTATATATTTATATTATATATATATAAATATATATATATTATCCTATAAAATTTTTATATATTTACATATATATGACCGAGTTTATTGTGACAAAGGATAAAAAAAGGGTTAAAATGAGATGAATTGGTTTACAACACAATAGAGTAATTTACACGTTCGTTTCAAGTTACCCAGTTACCCCGTTCTTCGGAATTACATCTCGGTCTCATCTTTTTATACCCTCTTTCTATACAAATATATATATGCTAATATATATATTATATATCTATATATATATATATATCATATATATATTATGTTATATCTATCCTTATATGTATAGTATATATATTATTATATATTATATATTATATATATATTATTATACTATAGATTATACACATCTCTCTCTCTCTCTCTCTCTCTCTCTTCTCTCTCATCTCTCTCTTCTCCTCTCCCTCTTCTCTCTCTCTCTTTCTATCTCTCCTCAATATTCACCCGACCCCCACCCCTATCCCTCTCCCCATTCTCTCTCACACGCACTTTCCATCATCCGAACCGAAACGAGAGGCGGATCGCAGCAGAACACTTCCTTCGATTTTCCAGTTACCGTTTGTCGTCGTTTGGAATGCGTTATGAATTCACATGGAACCTACAGCTTTCCGTGATTTGATTCCAGTGAAATTCGCCGCGGTAAGTGTTATTGCTCGTGGGAAGTTGCCATGTCGTTTCGTGGAAGCCTTGTTAATATTCCTGTACGGTTTACCCCTTTTTAGATGGCCTCTCATGAGGATGGCTCTTTTGTTATTTGTATGTTGGTGTTGCTTTGAAGAGATGTCGATGTGTTTGCTTGTCGCTCTTGGTGTCGTTTTGAAAATTTGGGGCGTTGTCGCTTTTTTTATTTATAGGCATATAATTTATATATAATATATATATATATATATATATTATTATTATATATATATATTATAAATCTATATTTATTTATTTATTTTTTCAAATGTTATTATCATATTATTTATATCCTTTTTTGTAACGCCATTTTTTCTGGTACTTTTGTTGATTTTTTTTTCATCTCCCACTCTTCCCTCTCTGTTTTCTTTTTTTCTTTTTTTTTTATCAGCGCCGGGGGTGGGGGGTGGGGGTTGGGGGGGTTAGTGGGGGTTAGGTGGACGCGGGGGGAGGGTGGGGAGTTCGCACGGGCGCTGGGATTTAAAACGGTATCTCCTCTCGGGTCGTAGACTATTTACGACTTTTAGCACAATCTCTGCACGTTCCGTAATTTATTGAGAGCCTTGGAGTCGCCTAGGCTTCTGCGTGTTTATTTCATTTTATTTTTTAATTTTCTGTATCATTCATTGATCGCTTGTGTGTTATACTTTGTTGATATCTAGAATAAAGATTAGAATGTAATAGAGTAGGGAACATATTATGGAACATAGGAACATATAACTAGCTCTTTTCTGGCTCTCTATCGGGCCTCTCTCTCTCTCTCTCTCTCTCTCCGTCTCCTCTCTCTCTCTCTTTCTCTCCACTATCTCTCTCTCTCTCCTCTCCCCCTCCCCTCCCCCTTCCTTCTCTCCCCCTCTCCCCTCCTCCCAATATCCCTACCTCTCTTCCACTCTCTCTCTCTCTCCATCTCTCTCTCCTCTCTCTCTCTCTCTCTCTCTCTCTCCCTCTCTCTCTCTTCTATCTAATCTCTCTCTCGCAATATATCAAAAACTAAAAGCATACGTGTTGGCAACTAATAGATATTGCCAACAATATAACTCAACATATCATAAGCCTTTGTAATTCATCTAAATTATTGTAATAGAAGTGAAAGATAACAATGTATATTAATTCACACGGAAATAACTTTTGTTCTGCGTGGGAAAATAGAGGTTATAGATAATGATGATAATGATCATAATTATCGTGGTAATAAATTTTGATGATAATGATACTTTTGATGCCATGATGATGATAATAAAAATTATAGGAATAATGTTAATAACATTGATGAAGATGATAATGATAATAGCTGTAATAACGGAAAAAAGTAATGATGATA
>NW_028234404.1:1283838-1286338 GCF_977035675.1 Penaeus japonicus
TATATATATCATATATATATCAATAATCCATATATATATAACTATATATATGAATATATAAATATATATTCAATATAAATATATGTATATATATCATATCATATAAATAATATATATGATATATATATATATATATAAATATATATATATATATATTATATATATATAATATATATATCTTAGTTATATAACTAATTATATATATAAATATATACATATGTATATATAATATATATATATATATATATATATATATATATATATATAAATATAATATATATATAAATATATAATATAAGTATATAATATTAAATACTCCTGATCCTTATATCGAACACGATAATAATTCTGATAATATTTATGTAACAATGATATTAATAACCACTATAAATAGCAATAATGATAATGATGATAATAAAACAATAATGATTATTATAGTCGTTTAATGAAGCAGATGATAATAATATAAACAGTTTTGAAGATAACAATCAGTATATTGTAGAAAATCGAAAAAACTTGATGATAATTGAAGAAGATAATTATAATAATATCAATGAAAGATAGTAACAATGATGATTAAAAGATAGATAATGATGATGAAAACATGATAAAAAGGACAAAATAGTAACTAGAATATTAAATGCTAATGATTATGATCCTAATAATGATAATTAATGATGAAAAATGAAAAAAACTGAAAATAACAACAGCAACAACAACCAATACAAAATATTTGCAATATCACAGAAGAAAAACAAAATCATAATTAAAATTTCCCCATATAATGAATAGCATTTCATTCACCGAGAAAATTTCGAAATTAAATTCTGATATTAATTTTTATCTTGTCCAATTGTGTGCATGTAAGAGAGAGAGAGGAAATAGGGAGGAATAAGAGAGAAAGAGAGGAAATATGGAGGAAAGAGAGAGAGAAGAAATATGGAGGAAAGAGAGAGAGAGAGCGAGAGAGAGAGAGAGAGAGAGAGAGAGAGAGAGAGAGAGAATGCAAGAGAGAGCGGCGGAGAGAGAGATAGACGAAAGTAGAGAGTAGAATATAGAAGGGATAAGAGATAGAGTAGAGAGAGAAGAGAGACTTTGAGGAGTAGAGAGAGGCTCTGAGAGACAAGAAGTAGAGAGAGAGAGAGAGAGAGAGAGGAAAGAGAAAGAAGAAGAGAGAGAGAGAGAGAGAGATGAGATAGAAAGGAGAGAGAGAGAGAGAAGAGAGAGAAAGAGAGAGAGCTAAGGAATAAGAGAGGAGATGAGAAGTGAGAGAGAGAAGAGCGTGAAGAAGACATATAGACATGTGAGACAGAAACAAGAAAGGTAGACAAGAGATGGGTAGCTGGACTATGTAGAGTTTTTTTATAAAACAGGCAAGGATAAGAGATATAGTATTCTATAAGTATATCTTGTATCCAAAAAAATATAGCAGGATAAATCTCTCTAAAGAGATAGTGGTTGTTGGGATTAATGACCATAACTTTTTTTTCAATCGTGATGTAAGGGATGAATGGTGAAATTATGTTGATAAGACAAAGAGATTATAAAAATATTCCACTATCAGCAATACGGGGAAGACAAACGTATCACTATACCTTGTATAGTTATGGTATCCGATAAGTTCTAAGATATAAGTGCTTTATGACTCTCCCCCGTTGAATATGTTAATTCTTTTCAAAAAAATGGGAAATCATTAAATACTTAGAGAACGATCAATTGATAATAAAGACTAATTCACCAACTGATAGAAAATGAATTATCATAACTCTGGCCAATCTTAACATCTAAGTCTAAATAATATAAAACCAAGCAAACAAAACCCTGCATCGTCGAAAGAAAAACGGAAGGCATAATGTTTCTAAAATATGAAGAAAACGTTTTTCATAGAATTAAAAAAAAAAAAAAAAGAACTATAAAAAAAATGCAAAGTCCTGTAGTTTCGTCTTCGGTTACTTTCAAACAAATGCGTTATCTGTCATTGCATATAAGTTATCTTTAGAGATTTTTTGGTTTGTTGGTTTGTTTTTTGCGGAAATGTTGAATGGCTTTAGAATGGAGAAAATCAAGCACTGGATTTGGATAATGAAGTTTTCTTTAAATCACTCAAGACATGGAACAGGCGAGGAAAGAAGTGTTTTCTTTCTTTCAATAAATCTTCTGAAGTTACATCGTTCTGGTTCTTCTAGTTAAATGAGTCTTATGTAATTACATCTTTTATTGTACGCCACCAGCTTCTGTTCTTGTTCGATGTTTTCAATCGTTATTTCATTAATAGTTATTTTCCAACATGACCAACACCCTAATGATACCTGAACCATACATCATCCTCGTCCATTATCGTTCTTGTCATACATCAACCATCACTTCATCAACCATCACCCATCATCACCATGCATCAACCATCACCACCATTCTTCACACATAACCATAATCTCTCACATCTCAACACATCACCTCACCCTTAATATCATCATATCGATACTATATATAATCACAAACA
>NW_028234404.1:1306338-1308838 GCF_977035675.1 Penaeus japonicus
TCTTGGATGGGTGAGGAGGTGGTGGAGGGAGGAAAGAGGAGGTGGAGGGGGGAGGTGGAGGGAGGGGGAGGGGGAGGGGGGAGGGGGGAGGGGAGGGGGAGATACCACCTTGGTTCTTGGGTGGGTGAGGAGGAGGAGGAGAAAGGGGGGAAGGGGGAAGGGGGTAAGGGGGAAGGAGGAAGGGGAAGGAAGAGGGAGGGGAAGGAAGAGGGAGGGGGGGGGGGCGGGGATACCTTGGTTCTTGGATGGGTGAGGGTGAGGAGGAGGAGGAAGGGAGGGGAAGGGAAGGGAGGGGGAAGGGGTAAGGGGAAGGGAAAGGAAGAGGGAGGGGCGGGGATACCTTGGTTCTTGGATGGGTGAGGGTGAGGAGGACAAAGAGGAGGGAGGGGGGAGGAGGAAGGGGAAGGGAGGGTGAGAGAAGGGAGGGTGAAAAAGGTTGAGGTAAAAGAGGAAGAGGGGACGAAAGGGATGATGGAATGAAATGGATAAAGTCTTTGGAAGGAGGAGGTGAAGGGAAAAGAGAAAAAAGGAGGAGGTGAAGGGAAAAGGGATAAAAGGAGGAGGAAAGGAAAGTGGATAAAAAGGGATGGAGCGTAAAAAAGTGTTAGAAGAGAGGATGAAAACGAAAGAAAAAGAAAAAAAAAAGTAGAAAAAAGTAGAAAAGATTCCCTGAAGATATACAATCAAAATAAGGTACACATTGACCGTGGCTTGATCACATAATTGATAGATGCCTTACATCCGATATTCCCCTCGTCTGCAATTCCAATGTTGAATAGAGTTTACTTTTGTATCCGTAAGTAACGTCGTTTGAATAAGAGACTCCTCTCTATTTGCAAATAAAAAGTTTGAAAGACGAAGCGCATAGTATTGAAGAAGAAAAACTCCATAAGATATTAGTATCCATAGAATTATAATACGACAGTCTAAAAAAACAGATCTGGAACCATTTGTATCATACTTTTATTACAAGTAACTAGTTTTTTTTTTTTTTTTTTTTTTTTTTTTTTTTTCGTTGGTTAACATAATTTTATTAAGTTGGAAACCTGGAAACAATAACATGGACTTAATTCCTGAATGAAGAAATGAGAGAGATACATATATCGATAGATAGATTGATAGATAGATAAATAGATAGATAGATACACTGACAGATAGATACACTGACAGATAGAGAGACAGATACGTAAATAGATAAACGTAAATATGCATCAATATATAAAAAAGTACATCAAATCTTAAAAGCCAAAGACGATTGAAATACAAACGCAGTATATCATTAAGCCAAAATACAAATGGAAATGTAATATTTGTCAAAGAAAATGCCCTGAGAGACCTAGCTAGACTCCCCAACTTACCAACTTATCCAAGTCGAAGTGAACTTGAAATCTTGAAGAAAATGGACCAGACGCTGAAGAGGAGTTCATGTTTTGTTCTTTTGAGCTAATACTTTTATTCATTATAATTTTTATATTCTAATAATATAGGGAGTAGTTGTAATATTAGCGCTAGTGGAAATAACGTTAGTGATTATAGTGATAATGATAGTTGTGATAATGATGATAATAGTGATGATAATGATATTAATGATGATACTAATAATTATGATCATTATGATGATAACAAAAACAGCAATAATGATGATGATATTCACAGTGATAATGATGATGATACTAATGATAATGACAATATTAATAATGACGATGATAATCACAACAATAATAACACAACATTTTTTACTATAATGATGATACTGAAAATAAAATATAATTATCATCATTGATATTATCCCTATGATTATCATCACCATCATTACAAATTATCACCAATGATATTACTATCATGATCATTATTAGAATAAGAAAAAATAAAACTTTCTCTCTCAAAATCACATCAAAAACCTTCATCTTCGTAAATGTTTCTCTTCCATCATCACTCGCTTCTCCTTTTCATTCCCAGATTTACACAAGACTTTCCCTTATCCTCCGTTCGTATCATTCGTTCATTCATTCCTCTATCCTTTATTCACTGGACGTTCTGGAAAGCGAGGCACTGTTTGGCACTGTGCCACACGAGGCTGACTGACACGGACGCTGGGGTGTGGGTGGTGAGTTAAAAAAAAAATTGTTTTTGTTGTTTTTTCTATTTTTGTTTTCTGGGTTTAGATAACTGTGGTTTTGTTTATGTGTGTGTGTTTTTTTTTTTTTTTTTGTTCTTTGTCTTTGTTTTTTTGTTGTTGATTATCTTTCCTTGTTTTGGTATTTGTCTTTGTCTTTCTTCTGATTTAGCTATCTGTCTTTATCTGTCTATTCGTCTTTGTCTCTTCTTCATCTATCTCTATTTCTCTCTATCTATCTATCTATCCATCTATCTCTCCTTCCATCCCCCCCCCTCAGCCCTACTTCCCTCTCTTCCTTACCTCCTGCCCCCCCCCCCCCTCTCTTTCTCTAACTCTCTCTCTCAAACTCTCTCTCTCTCTCTCTCTCTCTCTCTCTCTCTC
>NW_028234404.1:1321338-1324726 GCF_977035675.1 Penaeus japonicus
TCATTATCATTAGAATCAATCGTATTTTTTCCTAATTGTTATCATCATTATTACCATCCTTATCATTATCGTTATCATTATTATCATCACTATTATCATTATTATTATTTTCATGATCATTACTATCACTATTATAAAATTTATTTTTCATGGTTTTTAAGATGTTTTAACCTTTTTCTTTACATTTCCTTTCTTTTTTCGTGAATATCAAGTCAAGTTTTATTCTATTTAGACATTAATTCAGCGAACTTCATACAGGTACCGATATTACCGATACTTCAATATTTCTAGACATTCCCATATTCCATTCAATTCGTATTTCAAGTCTTGATAAATTAAATGTTCTATCTTTCTCTTCTCCTTCTCTTCAACCCTGAAATCCAGTAGGCACGATACCTTTACAATCAAGTATGTTTTCTTTTCTTTTTTCTCTTATGATACACTACAATGCCATGGTTATTGTGAGTTATTTATATATCAGTCTGTGTCTTGATGTCCTACAAAATTTTCAAATTATAATTTTCGGTAACTTTCTCTTTATTTGGTGGTCGGATCACTTTCCAGATTTTGTTATGTTATTTATCTATATTTTCATTTTTTTCCAGTATATCACTTGTACAAATCTATCGTGTCGCCATATCTTGTATTGTTCTCATGCTAGCTCTCCATTCTACTACTAAGCGTGACAGCGTTTCATTTCGTTCTCGACAAAACCTACATTTTTTTTTCCTTTTTCTTTTTTTCTTTTATTATTATTATAATTATTATTATTATTTTTATTTTTTTATTTTTATTTTTTTTTTTGTCAATAGTCTCTCTGATATATCTGCTATTAGCAATGCTCCATTTCCTTCTTCAGGTAGTCTTTTCTTACCCATCCCCAATTATATCTGTGTTAAATGTTTTTGATGTTGATGAAGAACTTTCTAGATAATGGTTTCTGCATGTGCGCCTTCAGCCTTTCCTGTTTTGTTGAACACAGTCACCCAAACTGTTTATTTTTGTGTTGTCACTTTTTGACAGTTTTTCGTTAACAATAGTCTGTCTAAGACATCTTTACTGAATCCTCTGTGCATGGTGAGCATTTTCCTTGTTTTCCGGAATACATTATTAACACTGAATATATTCCAGTTCATGTTTCCGCCAATGCAATACCCCTGATCTATATCTGACAATAGACACTGCTCTTGAATTCAGTGTTGATATTGTTATTCCCTTTCAGTCTCTTGTCTTTTCCTTTATTTCTTTATCTTTTTTATCCCGTCAGTCTCTAGTATTCTAATCTATTTGTAGCCATCTTGTTTCTATATCTGCTCATCATAGGGAAACAATAATGCATGATAATTGGTGTACTTTCCTACAATTCCGAACTTATTACAATGTAGTCAGTCACTAAAATTTTGTACCGTATTAATTAAGGATTCCAACTGTTTTTTTTATTCTGTCTTCGCATACAAATTCAAGTCATCCATAAACAGAAGTTCATTAATAGATAGCTTCCTTTTTTCATGGTTGATAACCTGCTTTGCTCTTCCTTAGAATTACTGATGGCGGAATCACTGATAATAACAAACAGAAGAGGTAGCAAGCTGTCCCCCTAGAATATTCCGGGTCATATTCACTCGCTCCTAACGACTGATCAGTTGTTTGTTCCGTTTTCCTTTTTCCGTTTTCTTAATATTTTCTTATCTTACCTGTTTCTCCCATCAAATTCTTCACTATCCACGATTGAGGTACCATATCATTTTATTTATTTTCTTTTTTGTAATCGATCCTAGGCATAGCCAGTTAGGTGTGTCTTCACATTCAGTTCCTCATATTCCTCCTGCCAATCAGGTCCTTCGTTCCCCACGTTCTATATTATCCTGCATCCCTTCTGTTCCATGGATAGCATATAATCCCGTTCAAGAACATGTAAACCTCTTCAGCTATAATTCAAGTAAACTATTTCAACATAAGTAGAAGACATTTAATAAGCTTGCATTTTGATACCACAGGACCCTTCTTTTTATCTTTCATTATCAATCGTGTTATAGCCATAGTTGATCAATCGGGTGTATGTCTATCTTCCAAATAATTGTTGGGGTTGATTATCTGTGTTGGTCTTATTGAATTTATGTATCATAGCCAGCGGATTTCCAACTTGAAATGTTCATGGTTTGTTTTGCAAGTAAGTTTTGAATTACAATCATGAGCCTGTGGTTTACTTTGTTGTACATATCTTGTTTTATCTCAGTAATCTCTGCATTCTGGCTGTGTTTTTATTCTGTTCTTTAAACATCGTTCCGAAATTCCAGGTTTTCATTTACGTCTGGAATTTGGTCGGTCAGTCCCATCGAGTTTTTCAAAGAGTCTCCTCTGATGTGTGTGGAACCGTCGGCTAAGATGGTCGATTCTACCAGTGGACTTTCTTTGTTATGCTAGTTTGATTTGTTTGCTTAAGTTCTTTTAAAATAACATTAATAACTTTGAAATCAGCCAATATTTTCTTTCCAGTTCCCTTTTTCATGTACTTTATCATCCCTTCTTCATTTATGCTTTCATTTATGCTCACCCTATATATATATATATATATATATATATATATATATATATATATATATATATATGTGTGTGTGTGTGTGTGTGTGTGTGTGTGTGTGTGTGTGTGTGTGTGTGTGTGGTGGCTTCCTTGTCCTTTGTTTATACTTGAAACGTGTTTCCTTTATAACAACATAAGTTCTTGCCAACAAAAGATCATTAATATTTTCATTATTATTATAATCACTAGTCTTATAAACATTGTCATTATAATTAATAGCGATACTATTAGTATTATTATTATCGTTATAATTTTTACTAATGCTCTTACTTCTCTTATCGTTCTCATTATTAATGTTCGTATTTTTATCCTTATTATTATCACTGATGTCATAATTTTCATTTTCATCATTCTTATCAGGATTATTATTACAATATTCTTAATCACTATTCCCATTAATATTATTATTATTGTTGTCATTCTTTATCAGTATCATAATCTCTATTACAATTATATTATCATTATTATCATCATCACAATAAATATTGTGTGGCTATAGTTGTTTTGTTTGTTGTTATTGTCCATATCTTTATCATAGAATTTTACCCTCCGATGGTAAAGGTTGAATATGAAAAAAATAAGAAGAGAATTTATATGATCTATGAAACATTTTGCCTTGAGGTATTACTCGTATTTTTCAGGACATATGAGAAATAAAAATGTAATATGATAGTAGGGAAAAAAAAAGAAAAGGAGAGGGAACGGCCACACACACACATCTGTATTATTATTCTTTTATTTATTGACGTTCGTGTTGTCGTGCTCTCGCTACCATTGTTATCAATACAATAATTCTAATCAATGTTA
>NW_028234404.1:1349809-1352309 GCF_977035675.1 Penaeus japonicus
ATATATATATAAATATATAGTTATATTAAATATATATATATAAATATATCAATATTATATATATATGTCAGATGTATATAATATATATATATACTGATATGTATATTATAAAATATATTATATATATATATATATATATATATATATACATTAATATATTATCAATAAATACATATCTTGAAATATATATATATGTATATATATTATATATATATATATATATATATATATAGATAGATATATATATATATAGGTATGGATATAAATAAATATGTATATGTATATATATATCTAATTATATATATTATACTATATATCATTATATAATACATAGTTATACATAAACAAATACATATATATATATATTATTTATAACTCTATCATATATATATATAAATATATATATATATATATATACATACCATATACATACTAGATATAACTATATTATATATATATATATTATATATATATACTATATATATATTAACTATACATATATACTATGTTAGATATGTAGGTTTATATCAATATATTATATAGTATTATATATAAATATATATATGTAATATATATATACATATATTTATTGTATATGTATGTATGTTATATATAATATATATATTATATATATATATATATATATTATATATATATAAATATATATATATCTATATATATATAAGTTGTTATGATTTTACAAAAACAAAACAAATGATGATAATGATATTGATATTATTTATTAAGAAGAGGATGATAATGATTATGATGATTATGGTTATGATAATGATACTAAATTAAGATGATAATAATAATTATGATTATTATACTAATAATAATGATAATAATAATCATAATGTTAAACTGATGATAATAGAAATCAATGATGAAAATAAGAAATAAAGATAAAAAACAATGATCATAAGGATAAAGATAATAAAGATAATGATATCAATAATACTGATAGATAAGTAATGATGATGAAAATAGTAATGATAATGTTAACACTAATAATGATAATTATAATAAGAATAACATTGATGATAATAAATAAAATAATAATGATAGAAATTAAATTATGATAATACTGATAAAAATAAAATGAAAATAAAAATGATAATGATAATAAAAATGTCAGTATTCAAATCACTATCAACAATGCTAACAATAACATACATACATAAAGATCAATAACAATATTTAAAAAAATCAATAAACAAACAAGCAAAGACAAGACTCCCTCAAAAGAATAAAAGAGGGAAAACAAATCAAAAGTGAATCTCCTTCCAATATTTTCCATTCTTTCCGTCACATACATGAATGAATTCCGCCCTTTAGTTGCCAGTTTGACGTCCTCGCTCCAGGTTTCAAGTCAAAATCCTGACGGGGAGGTCGTGGTAGGGGATAGGGGGAGGGGGGAGGGGGAGGGGGAGGGGGGAGGGGAGGGGGAGATACCACCTTGGTTCTTGGGTGGGTGTGGAGGAGGTGGAGGTGGAGGGAGGGAGGGGGAAGGGGGTAAGGGGGTAAGGGGGTAAGGGGAAGGGGAAGGGGAAGGAAGAGGAAGAGGGAGGGGCGGGGGCGGGGATACCTTGGTTCTTGGATGGGTGTGGAGGATGGAGGAGGAGGGGGTGGAGGGAGGGAGGGGAAGGGGAAGGAAGAGGGAGGGGCGGGGGATACCTTGGTTCTTGGATGGGTGAGGAGGGAGGGAGGGGAAGGGAAGGGAGGGGGAAGGGGTAAGGGGAAGGGAAAGGAAGAAGAAGGGGAGGGGGCAGGGATACCTTGGTTCTTGGATGGGTGAGGGTGAGGAGGACAAAGAGGAGTCAGAGGGGAGGGGGGAGGAGGAAGGGGAAGGGAGGGTGAGAGAAGGGAGGGTGAAAAAGGTTGAGGTAAAAGAGGAAGAGGGGACGAAAGGGGTGATAGAATGAAATGGATAAAGTCTTTGGAAGGAGGAGGTGAAGGGAAAAGAGAAAAAGGAGGAGGTGAAGGGAAAAGGGAAAAAAAGAGGAGGAAAGGAAAGTGGATAAAAAGGGATGGAGCGTAAAAAAGTAAAAAAGTGTTAGAAGAGAGGGTGAAAACGAAAGAAAAAGAAAAAAAAAAGTAGAAAAGAGTAGAAAAGATTCCCTGAAGATATACAATCAAAATAAGGTACACATTGACCGTGGCTTGATCACATAATTGATAGATGCCTTACATCCGATATTCCCCTCGTCTGCAATTCCAATGTTGAATAGAGTTTACTTTTGTATCCCTAAGTAACGTAGTTTGAATAAGAGACTCCTCTCTATTTGCAAGTAAAAAGTTTGAAAGACGAAGCGCATAGTATTGAAGAAGAAAAACTCCATATGATATTAGTGTCCATAGAATTATAATACGACAGTCTAAAAAAACAGATCTGGAACCATTTGTATCATACTTTTATTACAAGTAACTCGTTTTTTTTTTTTTTTTTTTTTTTTTTTCGTTTGTTTACATAATCTTATTCATTTGGAAACCTGGAAAC
>NW_028234404.1:1364809-1367309 GCF_977035675.1 Penaeus japonicus
TTTAAAAATATATGGTTTATTCATATGATCCCTTGGCAATTAGGAAATTATTTTATAATTCCTAGATCCAAATTTAGTCTAAAGGTTATCAATGTCATCATTAATAATATTAATCGTATTTTTTCTTAATTGTTATCATCATTATTACCACCCTTATCATTATTATCATCACTATTATCATTATTATTATTTTCATGATCATTACTATCACTATTATAAAAAAAAAATCATGGTTTTTAAGATGTTTTAACCTTTTTCTTTACATTTCCTTTCTTTTTTCGTGAATATCAAGTCAAGTTTTATTCTATTTAGACATTAATTCAGCGAACTTCATACAGGTACCGATATTTCAATATTTCTAGACATTCCCATATTCCATTCAATTCGTATTTCAAGTCTTGATAAATTAAATGTTCTATCTTTCTCTTCTCCTTCTCTTCAACCCTGAAATCCAGTAGGCACGATACCTTTACAATCAAGTATGTTTTCTTTTCTTTTTTCTCTTATGATACACTACAATGCCATGTTTAGTGTGAGTTATTTATTATTCTGTGTCTAGATGTCCTACAAAATTTTCAAATTATAATTTTCGGTAACTCTCTCTCTCTCTATTTGGTGGTCGGACCACTTTCCAGATTTTGTTATTTACCTATATTTTCATTTTTTCCAGTATATCACTTGTACAAATCTATCGTGTCTCCATATCTTGTATTGTTCTCGTGCTAGCTCTGCATTCTACTACTAAGCGTGACAGCGTTTCATTTTGTTCTCGACAAATCCTACATTTCTCTCTCTCTCTCTCTCTCTCTCTCTCTTTTTTTTTTTTTTTTTTTTTTTTTTTTTTTTTTTTTGTTTGTTGTGTGTGTGTGTGTGTCAATAAGCTCTCTGATGTATCTGCTATTAGCAATACTCCATTTCCTTCTTCAGGTAGTCTTTTCTTACCCATCCCCAATTATATCTGTGTTAAATGTTTTTGATATTGATGAAGAACTTTCTAGATAAAAAAAAATCTGCATGTGCACCTTCAGCCTTTCCTGTTTTGTTGAACACAGTCACCCAAACTGTTTATTTCTGTGTTGTCAATCTTTGACAGTTTTTCGTTAACAGTAGTCTGTCTAAGACATCTTTACTGAATCCTCTGTGCATGATGAGCATTTTCCTTGCTTTCCGGAATGCAATATTAACACTGAATATATTCCAGTTCATGTTTCCGCCAATACAATACCTCTGTTCTATATCTGACAATAGACACTGCTCTTGAATTCAGTGGTGATATTGTTAGTCCCTTTCAGTGTCTTGTCTTTTCCTTTATTTTTTTTATTATTATTATTATTTTTTTTTTTTTATACCGTCAGTTTCTAGTATTCCAATCTATTTATAGCCACGTTGTTTTTCTATCTGCTCATCATAGGGGAACAATAATGCATGATAATTGGTGTACTTTCCTTTTATCGTGACTTGGACTCCGCATTTCTCAGTTCCGAACTTTTATTACAATGTCGTCATTTAAATTTTGTACCGTATTAATTAAGGATTCCAGCTGGGGTTTTTTTTCTGTCTTCGCATACAAATTCAAGTAATCCATAAACAGAAGTTCCCTAATAGATAGCTTCCTTTTTTATGGTTGATGACCTGCTTTGCTCTTCCTTAGAATTACTGATAGCGGTATCACTGATAATAACATACAGGAGAGGTAGCAAGTTATCCCCCTAGAATATTCCACGTCTTATTCACTCGCTCCTAACGATTGATTAGCTGTTTGTTCCGTTTTCCATTTGTCAAGATTTTCTTAATATTTTCTTATCTTACCTGCTTCTCCTATCAAAGTCTTCACTATCTACGATTGAGGTACCATATCAAAGGTTTATATATATATACATATATATATATATATATATATATATATATATATTATATATATATATAATATATATATATCATATATATATATATATATATAATCGATCCTAGGCATAGCCAGTTAGGTGTGTCTTCCGTTCCTTCAATTCCTCATAATCCTCCTGCCAATCAGGTCCTTCGTTCCCCGTGTTCTATCTTATCCTGCATCCCTTCTGTTCCTGTTCTTCAGTTATGATTCAAGTAAACAGTTTCTGCATAAGTAGAATACATTTAATAAGCTTGCATTTTGATACCACAGGACCCTTCTTTTTATCTTTCATTATCAATCGGGTTATAGCCATAATTGATCAATCGGATGTGTGTCTATCTTCCAAATAATTGTTGGGGTTGATTATCTGTGTTGGTCTTCTTGAATCTATGTATCATAGCCAGCGGATTTCCAACTTGAAATTTTCATGAATTGTTTGGCAACTAAGTTTTGAATTATAATCATGAGCCTGTGGTTTGCTTTGTTGTACATGACTTGTTTTACCTCAGTAATCTCTGTCATTTGGCTGTGTTTTTATTCTATTCTTCAAACATCGTTCCAAAATTCCAGGTTTTCATTTACGTCTGGAATTTGGTCGGTCAGTCCCATTGA
>NW_028234404.1:1424809-1432309 GCF_977035675.1 Penaeus japonicus
TTTATTTATTTAGGAAAAATTCGGGGGAAGAGGTGTTGTAGAAACAGGACTACCACAGACAGACCAGACCACAACCGTTTTTAGAGTTATCGGTTATAAGCCAAATTAAACACTAGACTACAGGAACACACAGGGAAAAAAAGCAAAAGAATGAAGAAAAAGGGCTGGTAGAGAGAGAGAGATAGAAGCGAGACTCATAGAAGAAAATAGAAATAAGATGACATTTTCTTGTGAAGAAGAATATATATAGAATATATATATCTATATATATTATATATACTTATATATATAATAATAATATATATATATATTATATATACTATATATATAGGGGCGTAGATATGCAGACTAAGTGTATTGAATAAATCAATAGATCTTTGTCAATATGCATTCAGAGTTCACAAATGATTTATGGTGGAATGGTTATGGTTACATATTTTTATTGTGGGGGTTGGGGGGTGGGAGGGGCGGTGTGTGTGTTGTACAGTTTCATATACATATATACACACACTGCACATCACACACATTATCATATATATATACATATATATATACTAATATATCCTATATATAATATTTATATATATAATATATGTAAAATATATACTACATATCCGAATATATATATATAAAATATACTCCTATATATACCTATACGATTACATACATACATATATATATAATAAATAAATATATATTATATTTATATATATATATATATATATATATAATATCATATACATGTGTAATTTTTTTGTGTGTGTTTATGTGTGCTACACACACACCTATTCTGCTAGTGAAAAGAAAGAGGAAAGGAGAAGTGAAAGAAAGAATGAGGACAGACAAATGGAAAAAACAGAAATAGGACTTACGTATGACAAATAACTATCAGTCTCCAATACAAAGAAAATTCAAATTAATATAATGAAGCCATAGGACAAACAGACAACAAAGACATCACAGAGAAATTAGAAATCCAAAGGAGGCCTTTTTCAAGTCGTGTATCTTTTTTTAAATAATCGAAACCTCTATCTATAATGCAGTGGAACCTTATATCCTTAGTATATATATATATAAATATATATATATATATATATATATATTAATATATATATATAGTATATATATCTATGATATATATACTATATACTATATATACTATATACATATAGAGATATATATATATATATATATATTATGTGTGTATATACTATATCATTATATATTATATATATTATATATATATATATATATATTTATATATATAATAAACCATATCCACACATTAACCAAATGCAGAACCGGAGAGAAAACAAAACGAATATAGGAAGCCGGGCTGAGCTTATTGGCTATTCGCAGATCAGATTACGGAAAATGGCATTCGACCTCGGCACAGATATGTTGCAATACTAGAGGCTGATTTGTAATGAGTAGCGCGGAAATATATTGTCAGATTATTAGAGGATAAATTAAAATATATAGAGATGGTACAGCGACCACCCAAAATGCACGCCATGAACACCAATACCTATACCCAATAAAAAAGGGTTGTTAGGCCGAGCGACTACGATCTCACCGAAGCTGTTTTTACAGACATGCTTGGTAGAAGTATTCGCATCGATTTTAGATTGGAAGGAGGATTAAAATAGGAATTGCACTTAAGCAATTTGAGATTTGCAGATCAGACACGGTTACTATTTCGGCTAATCAGCAAAATTGATAACTATTATATATATTAACTATATAAATATATACTCTAATAACTATATATACTATAATCTATATATATACTATAGAATATATATGTATATATTACATATATATACATAGATATAATATATATTATAATTATATATAATATATATATATATATCACATATCCACACAAACACCTTAATACACACACACAAACCTATATATATATATATATATATATATATATATATATATATTATATATATATATATATATATATAGCCACACACTACTGCACACACACACACACACACACAGCACACACACACCAGGCACACAACACACACACACACACACATCACACTCACACACACACTCATACGCACACACACACACCAGGGCGAATAGGTACTCGAAGCATGTTAAACGCCAAAGGTGTTGTATACCTATGCGGGCAACTCATCCCACGGAGAATCAGGCTAAGTTGGAGTGCCATCGGTACACAAAGTAATTTTATTACGAGGTCTCCGTCCTGCCACTATGTTTAGCTAAAGAGAAAGGTTTTGACCAATGTGTCTCTTCCCTGTTCATTAAAAAGATGGGTTCCAGAAATATAGACTACGAAGCCAAAGTACTTGAGACTGTAAAATTCGTAAGTGCTCAAAGATGAATGGCAACGGCTTATGCTAAGTGGACAGTTAGACATAAGAGGTCAGGAAAAAGGGCTTCATGGATCTCAGGCAACCAAACACAAAAGTAGAGGAGGAAATATTTTTAAGTCGCATGAAAAAAAAAAAGTGGGCAGGTTGGCCAGGGCATATATATCGGAGACCAGGACAACCAAGAGACAACAACAGAATGGGAACAATACACGAACACAATGAAAAGAATGGCGGGTATGAAATAACGAATTTCGAAGGAGTAATTTGGAAACAGAGGTACACACAATCACCGGAATTGAATGGAAAAAGATTTGAGAGAGGCCTACGTGTCTTGCCGTGAGTGAAGGAATGACAGGCTGCTCCGAGTGGTGCTGCTGATGATAATGATGAATATGATATATATATATTATATATATATATATCATATATCTAATATATATAGTAAATTATATATATATATTAAAATTATATCGTATGTGTGTCGTGTGTGATGTGTTTGATTTTGTCGTGTTTGTCGTGTTTGTGGGCTGTACATTTCTATATATCCTTTATATATATACTAAAATATCTATTAATATTATATACTATATATATATATATATATATATATATAAGTATTGTGTTGTGTAGTGCTGTATATATATATATTTATATATATATATATATCTATATCTAATATATTGTATATCTATAGATATATATGTACCGCTATATATATGTGTACATACATATAAATAATATAATATATAAATATATATATAATAATATAAATATTTTAGTATATGTATATAATATTATATTATATATTATATATATATATAGTATAATATATACACCACAACATTATATATATATATAGTAATATATCATATATGATAACATATATTATATATATTATATATATATATATATATCATAAGTGATGTGTGTGGTGTGTGTTGTGTGTTTTTGTTTGTGTATAATATATATTATATTATCATACTATATAATACTATTATAATATTATATTATATATATATATATTATACGCTGTTTTATGTATATATATATAATATATGTACATATATATGTTTGTTCGTTTTACTTTTCTATATATATATATTAATATACTTATATATATAATATATATATCATATATATAATATAATAGTATATATAGATATCTATATTAGTGGCATGTATATGTATATATATCCCCGCAGCTCGTTCTCGGTTCTCCTATCATAGGTAAGCTTTCAAACCGTGATATCTTAATTGACCAGCTATCACGAAAGCCTGATATCTCTATTGCATTCCATCTAGCCCCCCCCCCCCCCCCCCCTCCACCCCCCCCCCCAACCCCCCCCCCCTCCCCACCGACTGTAAGATCTCAGCTCGGACAAGCCAATGCTCTTTTCTGTCCCGGAGAATAAATCTCACTCCCGCTTCTCAAAAAAAGCAAACAATCACAAGACAGCTTCTGTTTCAAAATTTTCAGATGATATTTTTTTACTTTAGATCAAAGCCATCTACGTTAAAGCGCTTAACCGGACGAAGGAGAAAAAAACCAACGAACAGAGGATCTTTCCCCATTTTAGAGCAGAAGTAAGTCCTAACACAGGGGTGGCGTGACGAGACTATTCAGAACACAGCCCACACGCCCGCTATAATCATCCGTTAATCCCCCCAACCCAATTTTCTTCCCCACCCAAATCCACCCAGACAATCGATAAGCACTATAGGCTTTTCCCTCTCAAGTGTACAATAGCCGTGTTTATTCCCCTTTGTAGCCCTATTGGAAAGGGGGACCGATGTCATTTTTCCCCTTGCAAATTGGCGCAGAGATTGCGCGAGCATGCGTAGGCGAAGTAAACAACGTTCACGTAGGTCGCCGGGATTAGTTGCAAACCAGTGTGGTATATATATATATATATATATATCTATATATATATATATAAGTATATAGATATTATATTTATATATATATATACTATGTATAATGTTATGTCTATATATGTTAGAATATATAATTATATATATATAATATATACACATATAAATTTATATACTATTCCATATATATATATATAATGTGGTGTGTGTGTGTGTGTGTGTGTGTGTAGTGTGGTGTGTGTAATGTGTGTGTGTGTGTGATATATAGTACTCTACTTATATATATATATATATATATATATATATATATATATGATTATATATATACTACTAAGAGAGAGAGGGAGAGAGAGGAGAGAGAGAGAGAGAGGAGAGGAGAGAGAGATGAGAGAGAGAGAGAAAGTAGAGGAGAGGAGAGAGACAGACAGGAATACAAAAAGAGACATTGGCTTTCCAGAGAGAGCAAAGAAAACACAGAAAGGCAGGAGAGGAAAGCGTTGAAGGAGAGGAGAGAAAGCGAGTAGATGAGAGAGAGAGACGAGAGAGAGAGAGCATAAAAGAGAAGAGGACACAGAGATGAGAAACAGAGGAGCGAGTAGAGGAGCGATTCTCCCGGAAGTAGCAGTTCATCTTTCCGGACTGGTGCGACGAAGGAGGCAGAATTCATTATCCTATACGATGGGCGCCCTCTGCTATGGACACACAACAAATGCCGATCTCGCAACGGCCTATAAGAACGATTTCTGGTGAAAGCCTTCTTAACCAGCGAATAGATAATACGCTACTGAATGATAACTGAAAGGGTGTTTGCTATATACATAGTAATGTATATATATATAGTTATATATATCCTATAAATATATATATTTTATATATATTATATATATAAATATATATATATATTACTATATATATAGTATATTATATATTATATATAAATATATATATGACATATATCTATATCTACTATATATATTATATATATATATATATGTCTATGTTGATTATATATATATAAGTATATATATAATATATATATATATATATATATCCTCTCTTATATATTATAAATGTTCATATATATTCTGTTATATATATGTATGTATATATGTAAATATATATATGTTATATATATCTATAGATATATTATATATATATATATATAGATATATATATTTTATATATAGTATATATTATAATACAGTTACATATAGTATATGTTCTAATCACGCTTATATTAGTATATATAATATATTATATATATATACTATATCATGGTGTGGGCTATGTGTTCTTGTGTACCTGTTATTGTCGTGGTGTGTGTGATTGTCCGTGTGCTTTTCACTGCGTTGTGTCCCTTCGTGTGTGAGCGATGTGTCTAGTCTTGTTTTTGCCTGCAAGGCTTGTCATCTTTGTTGGTGTGTGTCATAGTGTGTGTGTCGTGTGTGTGTGTGTTGTTTTTTCTTTCGTGTGTATCGATAGTATATATAATTGTATCGTATTCTAATATATATATATATTGACATATTATATATAATCATATATAGATAGATAGACTCTTCACACACACCTACACACACACACATATCACACACACACACATATAATTTATATATATATACATATATATATATATATATATATATATATATATATATTATATACTTATATATATATATATGTAGGTATGTATATGTAGGTATCCACCCTGCTTTATATATATATACTATATTATAGTATATATATATATATATTATATTTCACATATTATTTACACCATATATATATACTACATATATATATATATTATATATATATGTTATTATATTATATATATATATATATACCAAGTATTTATATATAATATGTATATATAGTATACTATCTCATTATGTATATATATATAATATATATAAATATTTACTATAGATATATATATATATATAAAAAATATTATATATATATATATAAATATATAGGTTATACTATTATATATATTATATATATATTTAAGATAGACATGTATAATACAAGTTATATATATATATATCTTAATATATACTATACTATATATTATATAGAATACATATAGTAATATTCATACATATATTTATTTAATATATATATTTTATATTATATATATATATATATATATATATATATTATATAGATATCGTATATATTGTATATATTATATATAGTATATATATAATATATATATATATATAATATATATATGAGTATATTGTCTATATATGTAATGTATATATATATAAATATATAAGGATATTCTATATACTTGATATATATATACGATATATATATACTCACATATATATATATATGATATAATATATATATATAATATATGATATGTATAATTTATGACTATATTATATATGGAGAGTATGTATTTATATTGATATATATAATATATAATATAGGTATATATATTTTAAGCGAGATTTTTTTTATATATTATATATATATAAGTTATATATAATTTACATATATATTTCTGTAACTATATATATATATAATATATATATATTTATATATATAGATATATATTATATCATAGACATTCATTCATATATATTCTATATATTATCATAATATTATAATATAATATATATATATATATATATATATATATACTAGCTTATATGTTGTTTGTGTGTAATGTGTGTGGTTTATCTATCTATCTATCAACTATCTATCTATCCTATCTATATTCTATATAGTATATATATATTTAGATATATATATATATATATCTTATATGAGGATAATATGCAATATAGTAATGTTATGTTTATATATATCTATATATATATATTAATATCATATATATATATCTTATATAATATCCGTGAGTACTGAATATATGTATATATATATATATATATATATATATATATATATATATATATATATATATATATATATATACGTATATATGTATATATACATATACTCATATCCGCTTGGATAAATAAATGATCAAGTCATAATTCTGCTACCTTCCAACATTGTCCACCATTCCCTCCTTTCCTGGAATTTATAAATAGATGACAAGATCAAATGTGGACTGATAAGTTTACTAGTTTTGTAAATATTTAATAGATCACCTGCTTAGAATATCAAGAAGATTACTGGCCGACTTTTAGGATTTCAATTTATAGTTGTACACACATTCCTTTTGTATGTTGTTTTTTTTATTATTCCGTTCAATTTGATTTGCGTTAATATTTAGTTTAAAGCATATTTA
>NW_028234404.1:1446282-1451282 GCF_977035675.1 Penaeus japonicus
TAAGCTATGGCTTTATACCAACAAACCACGTCAATGCATAATCGGACCTAAATTAAACACACACACGCAACTTACCAAAATTCAAAATATATTTAAACCATTTACAATAACCCACAACAATCACTGGACGTACGAACAACAAACCAAAATCTACCACGAATCTTAACACAAAAACAACCTTTCGCAGCATTTATACACTAACCAATGCAATTGATCTTTTAATCCGAGGAAAAAAAAAAAGAAAAAAAAAAAAAAAAAAACGCCAATGATACGGTGAAAAAAAAAGGATAATTACACCGGTTTATTGTTCCACATCCCCAGATTAATCCTGTAGGCTGGCATTCTTCCGTTTGCGACGAGCTGTTGCTAATGCATTTTTAAAATCTGTTTCTGCAACGCAACTGCTCTCGAGTTGGGAATTATATTCCGAGGAATGGTTCGCTCGGATCATATATTATTCCTTACTTGTTTGTGTATCGTTTTCCCCCACTGGCCATATCATACCCGATGTAAATATTATCATTATCAAATCATCAAACTTATTTATAAGCTATGACAGGTATCTTGCTTATCCTGGAGGTTGAATATGATGGACATTATAGTGTGCAATGTTATCGGAAATGTTTGTTGTTCTGTGCTTGTTTTAGGGTTATTGCACGGGTGGTGGGAAAACATAGAATTGATTTTAGAACATCTGATATGATTATTCCTCTATTTCATTAGCAATATATCAGTGATATTATGTGATATTAGCCTGTGTATTATCACTCCCATACCACACCACAATATTGAACTATTGAACAGTAATAGGATGGCAATTATATGACTGTTCAACGAATTATTTCTGACAGAGGGAAAGGTGATTGAAAACTGCACCATAAAATGACATTGTATCGTGAAACGTTTCAGTTTAGAAAATTGAAGCAAGATTTAATTCTGGTGTTCTTCGGCTTTGTGTGAATTCAGGTCTTTTTAGTTTTATGAATGTTATCTGATATATTAGCAATGCTCTCTGTGAAATGCAGGGAAGGATCATACAGTAAAGTTGTAAGAGGGCTACAGGGTGTAATTGTGAAAAGATGGTCTGAGTAATTAGGTGAATAGGTCATATCATAGTCTTGTTAATAGCCGGCCTGATTCTATCTCCTATGACTTTGCAACATCACAAAGACAGAAGCACTAAGAGAACACATATCAATTAAGGATCTCCTGTGTGTGTTACGAAGTGAGGTGTTGGTGTGTTTTGTGTAGTGTGTTTACCATGGCAATATTGATATCATTATTCGTTGTAAGTTCTCTATCTAGAGCCCTGTTTTATTTTTTTTTATAATTTCAACATCATTATCATTATTATCATTATCGTTATATTAAAATCATTATCATTACCATCACTGTTTTTATCATCACTATCATTTATCATCATTGTCACTGATATTATTATTATTACCATAGTTATTATTATCACCGATATTAGAATTATCCTTGCCATTGATTTTATCGTTATTACCACAATCATTATCATCATTGATATCATTACTATCATTGTCATTATCTCTAATTACTTAATGTTCTCTTCTACGATTATAATTATTACACTTTCCTGACATCCGACTTGAGCGTGCGGAATATTCCAACCAATTACGATGATAGGTGAAAAATCATCCCACGATTTAGACCCAATGTTATCATCTTGTATCTGCCACAAATATGATAAGCCTTTAGTATGTTCATCCTTTTTTTCAAGAGCTTATTTTCTGTCTTATTCTGCCTTACATGAGATAACACGCGAGAGGATTCCTGTGGAAACATGTTGGTGGTATTTTTTTTTTTTTTTTTTTTTTTTTTTCCTGGATCGTGGCTTGTTAAAACGGAGGAAATTCTGTTGTTTGGTTTCGAGATTAGATGTTTCTCGTAATGATTATCTTTATTTTTGTTATTGTTATGATTATGCTTTTGAGGTTTGTTATGGGGGTGGTGATTATTATCTTTATTATATTGATCATTTTTATTGTTTTCATTATTATCATTGTTGTTATTAGCATTGCTATTATTATCAATATTGTTGTATTGTCAATAGTTTTCTTATTTTGATCTTCATCAATATCGTCATTATTATCACAATGGTAATTAGTAGTATTGGTTTTATTTATATTATCACTGTTATCATTATTATATTATATAATATTGTGTTTAGATTTTTTGTAATTATTGATCTCAATTTTATCCTTATCAATATTACTGTTATTGTTATTTTCGTTGCTAATATTATCATGATTATCATAATTATTATCATTACCATTATCGTAAGCAGAAGTAGTATCAATATTACTTTTACCATTATAATAATTTTATTATCATCATTATTATCATTATCATCAATATCCTTATATTCTTATCAATGCAATATTCACTACTTCTAAAATCAATACAGATTATTAGTGTTGTTACTGAAACATCCGTAATTCTAAATGAATGTCATAAACCCTTTATCTAACAAATTTCTTATCAAAGAGATATGTGAGAATATTCATCCTATCAATATTTGCGTTCTGAGTCTGCTCTTTGATAGAATAGGCATATCTATACATATAACGTAAAGAAATCGAACATGAACGAGAGAGAGGGTGTGATACACAGATACACACACACACACACACACACACACACACACACACACACATATACATATATATAAATATGAATAAATAAATAAATATATATATATATATATAATATATATATATATTATATATATATTAATATATATATATAAATATACATAAACACAGAGAGAAAAAGAGGGGGAGGAAGAGAAGAAAGAGAGAGAGAGAGAGAGAGAGAAGAAGTGAGAGAGAGCGAGAGAGATGAGAGAGAGAGGAGGAGGGGAGAGGAGTGAGTTAGATGAGAGTGGACTGAAGGAGAGAGAGAGAGGCAGCTATCAGAGGAGTGAGAAGAGAGAGAGAGGAAGAGAGAGAGAGGATGCGCGAAGATGGGGAGAGGAGAGAGAGAGAGTAGTAGAGTTCGCGAGTGAGGAGATAAGAGAGAGAGACAGAGAAAAAGAAAGAATGAGAGAGAGAGAGAGAGAGAGAGAGAAAGAAAGAAAGAGAGAGAAAGAGCAAAACCTGGAGAGATAGAAGGACGCGAGAACAGATATTATAACACAGCTTAAATCCACCACCGACAAAAAGCATCATACCTCCATACCTCCATACTTATAAATCTAAACATCATAATCATCTCAATCAATTCCATTCCATCCATAAAGAAATCAAAGAAGCAATGCAATTCAATCAAGAATCTCAAACTCCTTTACGCTTCACTCGTTTAAGGTATTCTAACCCATCTGCACTACATTCGCCTAGGTAATTATTGGCAAATTCGCCAAGAATCGGGGAGAATCATGCAAGGAATCTGGGCTGATTGCCATGCACGCGTCATTAGAGCAGCAGAAGTTCGGTAAATGAAGGCAATTCCGTGGGCAGAGGAGAGGAAGAGAGAGAGAGAGAGAGAGAGAGAGAGAGAGAGATGGTAGAGCAGAGTGTGAAGAGAGAGAGAGGGGAGGAGGGGAGGTGTGAGTATAGGAGAGAGGGAGATTGAGAGAGAGAGAGAGAGAGAGAGGAGAGAGAAGGAGAGAGAGCCCGCGGAGAGAGAGAGAGAGAAGAGGGATGAGAGAAGTTAGAGTGAGAGGGTGATGAGAGGAAGGAGGGCGGAGAGGAGGAAGGAGAGAGAGGAGAGAGAAGAGTGAGGAGCGCGAGAGGGGAAGAGAGAGTGGAGAGGTGAAGAGAGGAGGAGAGGAGAGCGGAGCGAGGCGAGCCTAAGAGAAGAAGGGGAGGGAGTGGAGGAGAAAAGAGAGAGATGGAGAGTGAGAGAGAGGGGGGGGGGGATGGGAGAGGAGAATTGGGAGATAGAGAGAGTGAGTGAGAGAGAGAGAGATAGAGAGAGTGAGTGAGAGAGAAAGAGAGAGAGAGATGATTGAGAGGAGGAGAGGTGGGAGAGAGGGGAAAGAGAGGGAGAGAAGAGAGAAGAGGGGGGTGGGGGGGGAAAGGGGGGGCAGAAGAGGCGAGAGAGAGAGAGAGAGAGAGAGAGAGAGAGATGAGAGAGAATGAGGAGAGAGAGAGAGAAGAGAGGAGAGAGACGAGCGAGAGCGAGGAGAGAGAGAGAGAATGAGAGATGGAGAAAGAGAGAGTGGGAGAGAGGGAGAGACGTATTAGTTAGTAGAGGGAGGTGCTAAGGAGACAGGAGCATAGGGAGAGAGAAGCAGTGAGGGAATGGGAGGTAAAAGACATGGCGCTGGTGGGGCAAGAGTGGAACCCAAAGAGGACAAAGAAAAGACAAAGAGACATATATATCATTATTTTCATTATGATTTATCAAAATAATTATCATTATCATCATTCTCGTCATTATTATCATTACCATACGCATCATCTTAGTCATTATCATCCTTACCAGTTTAAATTTCATCCTTATTAACATCGCTAATTTGTATTGCCCTTGATATTTCTTCACTTGCCGTTACTTGTATTAGTATTGTTAGTAATAGATTCATTACCTTAATAATCATTGCATTTGTTCCCTAGAGCATCATTATCCTATTTTTTATGTAGATGTTGTTATATGTATATATGTATGTTTACATATATATATATATATATATATATATATATATATATATATATATATATTTATATATATATACATACATATACATATATATTCATCATCATCATCTTCATTATCATATTCTTTTATTCCAATTTCTGTTCTAAATGGCCCATCCAGTACAAATGCAATGCAGTTGACGTTATTGTTGCATTGTGACAGGCTTTCTCATTCAAGTCCATTCAGCTTGGCAATGATGTTATTACTCCGTCAAAGGAATTATAACGGGAATGCTGCAACGCTGATTGCATACACTGTATTAATTTGGCAGGAATGGTGCAGTAAGCTATTAATACTGTATCTTTTTAATTTTATAATATTTTTGTTGAGGTATTGGT
>NW_028234404.1:1563205-1565705 GCF_977035675.1 Penaeus japonicus
CGGAAGGGGCCGAGAAAGATTTTAAAAAATAAAGATAAATAAATAAATAAAAAATAAATAAATATATATATATATATATATATATAAATATATATATATATATATATATATATATTATATATATATATATATATATATATATATATATATATATATATATATATATATATATATATATATATATATATATATATATATATATATAACGAGACACCAAGAGAGACAGATAGACAGACATGGAGAGACGAAGGAGAAAGAGAGAAGAAAACAAAATGAGAAAGAGGAGGGAAAAGCAAATGAAAAAAAAAAGATAGACAGTCGGAGAGAGAAAGATACAATAAGGGAGAGAGAAAGAGAAGAATAACAAAGAAGATGAAAAATGAATTACGAAAAAAAAAAAAAAAAAAAAAAAAAAAATATGAAGTAAAAGAGGAGGATAGATAAAAAAAGGAGGAAGGGAGGGGGAAGGTGATGGGGGGGGGGGGAGGCAACCAGGGCAATTCATTGGAGTGATTTAAGTTGTAGAAGATTCGAGATCTTGTGTCATCTCTCTCTCTCTCTCTCTCTCTCATTCTCTCTCTCTCATTCTCTTTCTCTTTCTCTCACTTTCTTTCTCTTTCTATCTCTCTCTTTCTCTTTCTTTCTTTCTCTCACTTTCTTTCTCTTTCTCACACTTTCTTTCTCTTACTATCTCTCTCTTTCTCTTTCTCTCTCTCTCATTCTCATTTTCTCTCTTTCTCTTTCTCTCTCTCTCTCTCTCTCTCTCTCTCTCTCTCTCTCTCTCTCTCTCTCTCTCTCTCTCTCTCTCTCTCTCTCTCTCTCTCTCTCTCTCTCTCTCTCTCTTCATCTTTCTGTCTCTGTCTCTCCATGTATCAATCCCATTTATCATTGGGGTCAATGAACAAAATTTCCAGAAAAGATATTACAAAAATAGACGAAAAAAAGAAAAAAAGAAAAGAAAAAAAAAACGAGAAAATAGAACAGAAAAATACGAACAATGCCAGACTAGGATTAGCTAGAATGCTCTGTTGATCTGTGAAGCGAGAGTGGTCGCTGCAACATTCCCCGTTGCAATAATAAAACTCTCGCCCCAAATAGCAACAAAGGGATTATCCCTTTTTCTTCTTCTAGTTTTGTCTATCTATTTATCCACCCATCTATCTCTTCGTATGTCTCTATATATTTATTTCCGCCTTTCTATCCAGCTAACTACTTATCTCTCTGTTTATCAATCTCTTTATCTCTCTCTCTCTCTCTCTCTCTCTCTCTCTCTCTCTCTCTCTCTCTCTCTCTCTCTCTCTCTCTCTCTCTCTCTCTCTCTCTCTCTCTCTCTCTCTCTCTCTCTCTCTCTCTCTCTGTCTCTCTTTCTTTATCTGTCTGTCTATCTATCTATATATCTATCTATTTATCTATCCTCTCTCCTTCCCTCTTCACCTTTCCCTCTACTCTCCCCATCCTCTTTCCTTCCCTCTCTCCTCTCTGCTCCTTCTTCCTTTCCCTCCTTCTCCCTTTTCTCTCCCTTCCCCTCCTTCTTCCCGTTTATCTCCCTTACCCACCTCCCTCATTCTTTCTCCCTTTTACCCTCTCCTTCTCAATTCCCCTCCTTCCTCCTCCTCTCTCCCTCTTCCTTCTCCTCCTCTCTCCCTTCCCCTCCCTCTTCCTTCCCGTCCCACTTCTTTTCCCTCCCTCTTTTTCTCCCCTTTCCTTCCTTCCCTCTCTCTCTCCCTCCCTTCCCCTCCCTCTCCTTCTTTCTCTCTCAGTTTCACGAAAAAAAAATAAAACTTTCAGATAATAGGACATTGCTGGGTGAGGAGTTTAACTTTCAGCTACTTTCAGTCGCTCCCTCAAGCATCATAATCTCTATGTTATGAAGTAGCTTAAAGTTAGGAGCAGGGATGTGCTGTGTTATTCATTCGCATTCCTTCGCAGTTCTCCTTTTTTCTTTCTCTGTTTGTCTGTGTCTGGCTCTCTCTCTCTGTCTCTCTCTCTCTCTCTCTCTCTCTCTCTCTCTCTCTCTCTCTCTCTCTCTCTCTCTCTCTCTCTCTCTCTCTCTCTCTCTCTTTCTTTCTCTCTCTCTCTCTCTCTCTCTCTCTCTCTCTCTCTCTCTCTCTCTCGCTCTCCCGATCGCAATACACTTCATACACGATATATTCGCTCCAAAGGATTTTTACGTTATTGTTGTTTGTTTTCACAGGGAGGTTCTTCAGATAATCCACCAACTGAATATATGAATGTATATATGTATTTTTGCGTGTGTCTGTGTGTGTGTGTCTGGGTGTGTGTGTGTGTGTGTGTGTGTGTGTGTGTGTGTGTGTGTGTGTGTGTGTGTGTGTGTGTCTGGGTGTGAGTGTGTGTACATACATATATATGTGTATATAGAGATGTGTATGTATATATGTATGTATATACATATATATATATATATATATATATATATATATATATATATATATATATATATATATATATATACATATATATATATATATATTATATATAT
>NW_028234404.1:1570705-1575705 GCF_977035675.1 Penaeus japonicus
GGATAAGTGAACACTATATCGATGTCCACTTTTTTAAATAACTGCCGCAGTTATTTTTATTTAAATGGACATCGATATAGTGTTCACTTATCCTAACACGTTGCGTAAATCTTTGGTTAAACACACATTTTTATTCATCAGGGGTAGTGGAAAATTATTTTTTCAAATATAGTAAAAGACGATAAACAATAAATGATGTGAATATACATTTTCTATACACATAATCAACAATCTGAAAATATGACTAAATCCCTACTTGGCAACTATCTCCCTGTCAGGAATACCCAACCACATTTAGCTACTTATCATAAAAATGTTCACTGCTTTCTATAGTTTCAATAACTCTGAGTGTTCTTGACTCACTAAAGAATAAACTGACAAAAAAATACAAAAAACACAGCAAAACTTACCGATATATGAGAGAAATCGGGTTGGAAATGTAGCATAAATTTTGAGTGGGACCATCACTGAAAAAAAAAATCGTCTAATTGATTTGTTTTGTCAAATGTTGCCAGATTCGCAATATGGTTAATTCCTAGGAGGGTAATGAGGTTCCCGGCAGTTTCCTCGCCTCTCCCATCATCAGTAATATAAATTATAGCTATGGTACTAAATTATGATTATAACCCTCAATAATACGACGGCATTTTGCGCCATCTCGTGTCTCTCTATTCGTCGCTTACTTATGATTAACCTACAGAGAAGAGAAAGAGAATTCAAGAGCAAAGACAAGTTTTGCAATTATTTTATATTCATGATAAAAAATACCTTTAATTTCGAGAGAGAGAGAAAGAGGTAATGGTATACAGAGATTGAAAAAGAATGAGAAAAAGGGAGAGTATGAGAGAGAGAGAGGATGAAAGAGAGATAGGAACTAAGAGAATGAAAGACAGAGATTGAGAGATGAATAAATGAAAAGGGACAAAATATGAGAGATAACCTTCTCTCGTTCTTCCTCTCTCCCTCTCTCCTTCTAGGACTAACCTGAAGAAAGAAAACGAGAGAAGAAAAGAGAGATAATGAGAGAGAGGGGGGGGGGTAAAACAGTCAGAAGATGGGTAGAAAGGACAACAGATTCCTGCCTAGGCAAAGAAAAGAACGAAGGAGAATAACAGAGAAAGAAAATCAGCATAGATAGTGTTTATGATAATAAAAATGTTTTACTTTCTTTTTCTTATTCCGGTTTCTCTGACTTTGTTTTTGCAATTTTCCCTCAAATGGCCTTTAGTGTAATAGTTAACTAATTTATTACATTAATTTAAATACGAGCAAAAAAAGACAAAAAAGGATAATCCTCTTTAACACAATAATGATATAAATAACATTGATGATTAATTAGATTGATTAATGATTAACTAAAATTCTCTTCAATACAAATAATTTATATATACTTCATTACCAGTTAAACTGAAGACATTTACTAACATCTATTCTTAAAGTAGGAATATAAGAATATATGAGGGAAGTCATGGACAGTCCATGATAGGATTAAGGATAAGGATAAGCCAGATTTGCGGAGCAGATGCTACGCCGGGCTTGTATGCACTGAGAAAATATATGATTTGTTTATGTAGAAACTTTACTGTTGATCTCCAGCCAAGAAAGTATATACGTAAAAGGAAATTACAGATAATGACAATGTTATTTTCTGTGCTACGATAACCATGATGATTAAAACTTGATATTTCTTGCAAAACAGCTCATGTTGAATGTTTCTAATAGAGATTATTCAAATAACCTGAATGATCATATTTGTAATCAAGATGATTGAATGAAGAAATATGAAGAAAAAACAATAGACCAATTGAAAATGGATATAGAATTAAAAGAAAGGTAAAAGTGACAGAAAGTCCATAATAAAAGAGTTAGAGATATATAAGGACCGATTTTCTCTATCTTTCTTTAGATCTCGGTGGTACAGTCGACAAAGCTTCTAACTCCCTTTTCAGGTTCGTTCCAGCGTCGGAGGTTCCCGGGTTCGAGACCAGAAAAATCTTTCCTCGGGAAAAGTTAACAGGTGCCCTTGGCACTTGCTCGTGTTTGGCGGTTCACGAGCGTTCTCTTCGGAGATAACGTCCCCCACTCGAGGTCAAAGGTCATTCCGGTCGGCAGTCACGCAGTAAGGCAGCACAGGCCTCTGGATTATAAAGTGGTTCAAATCTGTATGAGTTTCTGGTTCGGTCCGATACGGTGGTTGTTTTGCACTCATTTAACAGCAATTTCGAGCAGAAAGACTTTGTTTGAAATACTTCTCGAGACTTTTTACTCCTTAATTTTTATTTATTCAAATTTAACCAACTACAAATCTGGTAAAAAAATGAAATAAAAAAAATACTTGGGTAAGAATCTGCAGATCTGCAAGTAAAAAAAAAAAAATACCGTAAGATAAGATGTCTGTTTTGAAAGCATAGTACATATTATGAAAAAAAATGGAAGAGGAAAAGATAGGAATATAAAGGAGAGCTTAATTGTTACTTCAAGCAGTACATTAGAATGAAACGATAATCAACCTTCCGCACTTAATTAAAAGTCAAATGAGATGATAAAAAGTTCTTAGTACATGTTCATTTTTGTCTGTATATTTTAATGTTTCATTACTGACGACTTGCAAAATTTTATGCATTATTCTGTTTTTTGGAGAATTTAGATATATAGACATATTAGATTCTTTATACGCATTAATAATTCAACTGTATTTTGCGCTACCTCGTGTCTCTCTTTTCGTAGCTTACTGATTATTAACTTCCAGAGAAGAGAAAGAGAATTCAAGAGCGAACAGAACTTTATCAATCATTTTAGTCAATAAAAATACCTTTAACTTTATAATTCACATTTTATAAATGTATTCCTCGAGACTTTTTTCCCTATATCAATTTCGTTTTTTTTCACTTTCATACTTGAAACAATTAATTAGTTAATTGTCTGCAAATCTATTGCACTGTTATTATGCAATCCGTAGGAATCTCTAGATATGGAAATGAATGTTACCAACAACAACAACAACACACACACACACACACACATACACACACACACACACACACACACACACACACACACACATATATATATATATATATATATATATATATATATATATATATATATATAATATATATATATATGTTAGAATTACTAACATATATATATATGTTATTCTATCCCTGCATAAGCAAAACAAAGAAGAGGAGGAGAAGAGAAGAAAGGAATGTATACAAAAAAAAAAAGAATGCCTTGTTTATATAAATCTGTTGTTAGTTCAAGGAGAGAGAGAGAGAGAGAGAGAGAGAGAGAGAGAGAGAGAGAGAGAGAGAGAGAGAGAGAGAGAGAGAGAGAGAGAGAGAGAGAGAGAGAGAGAGAGAGAGAGAGAGAGAGAGAGAGAGAGAGAGAGAGAGAATGAAAGCGAGAGAGAGAGAATACTGAAATAGAGAGAATGGAAGCGAGAGAGAGAGAATACTGAAATAGAGAGAATGAGAGAAAGGGAGAAGATGAAAGAAAGAGAATGAAAGAGAGAGAAAGAAAGAGAATGATATAAAGATAGAATGAAAGAGAATGGGAGACAGAGAGATTAAGAGAAATAAATAAATAAAAAGGAACAGAGAAAGAGAGAGAAAGAAAGATAGAGAGAGAGGGGAGGGGGAGAGGGAGGGAAGGGAAACAGATTCCTGCATAGACAAAGAAAAGAACGAAGGAGAACAACAGAAAAGAAAAGAAAATCATCATAGATAGTGTTTATGATAATAATAATGTTGGTGAGTATTTTAGAGGTTTTTTTTATCATCATTCCGTTTTTTCTGCATATTGTTTTTGGTGTAGTTGTAATTTAATTGATTTTACTGATCTAAACACGAACAAAAACAATTTATAATTCGAGAGAGAGAGAGAGAGAAAGAGAGAGAAAGATAGATAGATAGATAGACAGATATATAGATAAATAGATAGATAGATAAACAGATATGTATATGTATCTATACGGAGATGGTGCTATCTCGAGGCGATCAGCAGAAACTCTGGCACTAACATAAATATAACAAACACATCCAGCAAGAAAATAAATAAAAATTAATAAGGAACAAGAAATCGCCCACAAGCAACCCCGACAACCCAGCACACTGCAATTCCTCTTAGTATATCTGACAAAACTTATTATGATGTGACACGACGTGGTTTCCAACACAAGAATCAGCGCACATCATTCTCACATCAATGAGGCGATATATCTATTGCATTGCATGCAAGCAAAAGTCACCCATGAAGGTTTGCACAAGCGGAGAAGAAACACAATAGAAGCTGTATCTATAGTTACGTATGGGAAACAAGAACAACACGTCGGGGAGATTCAAGTTACCGACGGCACGTGTCACCAACGTCAGATCCTGTCTGATTTTTATTTATTTATTATTATTATATATATATATATATATATATATATATATATATATATATATATATATATATATTTTTTTTTTTTTTTTTTTTATTTTATTTATTTATTTTTTTTTTCACTTAAAATGTTTTGTCTTTTTCGATGCATTCTGTCATCGAAATGCGTCGAATACATCTCTTGCGTTGTTTAGATATTCAGTCTCATTCACATATGTGTGTGTGTGTGTATCTATTCATCTATCTATCTATCTCTATATATGTGTGTGTGTGTGTGTTTGTTTGTGTGTGTGTGCCTATCTATCTATCTATCTATCTATCTATCTATCTCTCTATATGTGTGTGTGTGTGTGCGTGTGTGTTTGTGTGTGTGTCTATCTATTTATCTATCTCTCTATGTGTGTGTGTGTGTGTTTGCGTGTGTGTGTGTGTCTATCTATCTATCTATCTATCTATCTATCTATCTATCTATCTACTTATCTATCTCTCCATATATGTGTGTGTGTGTGTGTGCGTTTGTATGTGTGTGTGTGTCTATCTATCTATCTATCTATCTACTTATCTATCTCTCTATATATGTGTGTGTGTGTGTGTTTGTGTGTGTGTGTGTGTGTGTG
>NW_028234404.1:1578205-1580705 GCF_977035675.1 Penaeus japonicus
AAGAATAAGACGGAAATAGAAAAAAAAAGTGATATAAAAAAACGATAGATAAAGATACTTTAATGATCCAAAATCACATATCCCTTTGGACCTTTGAGGAGATATGTTGAACCTTACGATGTTGATATATCATTTTCACTCTTCGAATGAAAAATTATATTTAAACAAATATCCTTTTCCATATTCTTATTTACTTAAGCATTATTAAACCTCTCTCTATCTATCTATCTACCAATCTCATTACCTAATTTCCTGTCTATCTACCTATAAGTTTATTTATCTATCTATTTATCTGTCTATCTATCTATCTACTTCTTTCTCTCTCTCCTCTCTCTCTCTCTCTCTCTCTCTCTCTCTCTCTCTCTCTCTCTCTCTCTCTCTCTCTCTCTCTCTCTCTCTCTCTCTCTCTCTCTCTCTCTCTCTCTCTCTTTCTCTGTCTATCTATTTATCTGTCTGTCTATCTATATATCTATTTATCTAATCTATTTATCTGTCTGCCTGCTACTGTTATCAAACTTTTTTCCATGGAGTTTTCCGAAAGCTGCTTATGGCATTAAACTCTTCCCTACCATATACAAAAACTTTTATCTTTTATCTGTATGATAAAACCGAATGAAATATAATTTTCCATGTAACTGCACCTGGCATTGCAAACAGCATCCTGATTGGCTCAATTTTGTGACGTCATTTAGTAATACTCTACCGCTCCTTATTCACAAAGGTCAAATTGTGCTATTCTTTCAGATGATAAAATTTAGAATACAATTTGATTTTTTTTTTTTTTTTTTTTTTTTTTTTTTGTATACTGTAGAACATGGACATTTCTAAGATTAAATGTGAAAAATATGAACATGTGTGAAAGTAAATAAATCGCAGTGGATTTTTTTTTTTTTTCGATTTAGGGGAAAATATTTAGCAATATATGTTGTAATATCTCTTGATATATACAGTACAATTAATCAAAATAAGCTATGAGATTAGTTCTACCCCGTAGAGAGAATACATTTGGTAATAATGGTAATTATGATAATAATGGCGATGATAATGATAATAATATTATTATTAATAATAATAATGAAAATAATGTTGATACTGATAATAATGATGATAAGGATATTGATGATAATAAATAAAATAATCATAATACTGAAAATAATGATTATATTATAGTAATATTGATAATAATGATGATGATGACAATAGTAATAATAATGTTAATGACAATGCTAAAAATAATGACAATGATACTAATAATCAAAATGATCATAATGGTGGTAGGTTTTTCCCCCACTATCATATATATACTCGGCTTCAAATTAATAGCAGATACATGATTTGCATAAATAACGGTCAAAAATATTGGAAACAAGACATCAAAACAAATACGTCACTTAGGAGACCATGGGAAGGATTACGATTCAGCAGGGACCATTCTCAGACTATAACACGTCAAATCTAGTTTGATTTTTGACAACTAGGAAGAATCAACTAATATTTCTCTCTTTCTCTTTCTCTCTCTCTCTCTCTCTCTCTCTCTCTCTCTCTCTCTCTCTCTCTCTCTCTCTCTCTCTCTCTCTCTCTCTCTCTCTCTCTCTCTCTCTCTCTCTCTCTCTCTCTCTCTCTCTCTCTCTCTTTCTCTCGCTCGCTCGCTCGCTCGCTCTCTCTCTCTCTTTCTCTCGCTCTCTCTCTCTATCTATCTATCTCTCTATCTATCTATTTATCTATCTATCTGTCTGTCTGTCTGTCCCTATCTCTATCTCTATCTCTGTCTCTATCTTTATCTCCGTCTCTATCTTCATCTCTCTCGCTCTCTATCTATCTATCTATCTATCTATCTACCTATCTATCTATCTATCTATCCCTCTATCTATTTATCTCTATCTCTAACTCTATTTATCTATCTATCTATATATCTATCTATCTGTCTCTATCTCTAACTCTCTCTCTCTCTCTCTCTCTCTCTCTCTCTCTCTCTCTCTCTCTCTCTCTCTCTCTCTCTCTCTCTCTCTCTCTCTCTCTCTCTCTCTCTCTCTCTCTCTCTCTCTCTCCCTCTCTCTCCTCTCTCTCTCCCCCCCCCCTCTCTCTCTCTCTCCTCTCTCTCTCTCTCTCTCTCTCTCTCTCTCTCTCTCTCTCTCTCTCTCTCTCTCTCTCTCTCTCTCTCTCTCTTAATCTGACTCCCGTCTAACGTTTTTTTCATTATCTCTCTACCTCACCGACTCACTCAACCGTATCCAAATTTCATCGAAAATTGAATCCACTTAACAACAACATGGCTACACAGAGGAGGAAATAAAAAACAGTAATACAAGATCACAAGCTTCCGACCTCTTCAATTGAACGAATGAACCCTGAAGACGCTAGCAAAACCATTCCTGGAGCTAATAGTCCCAAAGATGAAATTATATTCATCATATCTGTATTGTTAACATTGGCAAATAATTGAATACGTTTTAGACATCGTGCCATCGGTCGGGCGAGAGTCGCGTACGTGAGATTCCGG
>NW_028234404.1:1603633-1606133 GCF_977035675.1 Penaeus japonicus
TCTCAAACAAACAAACAAACAAACGAACACACAGACACACCCACCCCCACCTTTCAAACAAACAAACAAACAACTAAACAAACAAACAAACAAAGGAACACACACACACCCCATACCCCGAACACACCTTTCAAACAAACAAACAAACAAACGAACACACAGACACACCCCATACCCCTAAACACACCTTTCAAACAAACAAACAAACAAAACAAACAAACGCGCACAAAGTCCATTAAATACCCGCCATAACGGAACTCAAGCTGCCAGATGTACGGTTCCACATTCTCTCTATGGCTGAATATGGTCGCTTTATCTCCTATGGGAAGGTCTTATCAGGATGTCTATTTTTTCCATCAATTTTTTTCTTTATCATTGTTTGTATTTTTGTTTTTTGTTTCTTGTTTTTTGTTTTTTTCTTTTTGTACTTATCTCTTTGTTCTCTTTATGACGTTAGTTTTTTTCTCTCGTTTTTTTTCGGGGGGGAGGGGAGGGGGGTGGGGGTAAGGAACATTGTTCAGTATTTCAGGGCTTTTTTCCACGTTTGTTTTGGTTCTTAACAGTTTTATTTGTTTTAATGATTATCTTATGTTATCTTATTTACAATAATTTTTCTTGCGTCGTATTTTCTTTTTCTTTTCCTTTCTTTTATTTTATTTTATTTCATTTTATTTTATTTTCCTTTCTTTTCTTTTCTTTTCTTTTCTTTTCTTTTCGTTTCGTTTCTTTTTCTTGTTTCTTCATTTTTTACTCGCATTGTAATCACAGTAAAAGCAAATGCTAAGATAAAGAGAAACAGAAAGGAGGAATAGAGAGAGAGAGAGAGAGAGAGAGAGAGAGAGAGAGAGAGAGAGAGAGAGAGAGAGAGAGAGAGAGAGAGAGAGAGAGAGAGAGAGAGAGAAGGTTAGAAATATACAGAGAGAGAAAAAAAAGTGCGAGAGGGAAGGGAAACACATACAGAGAAAGAGAGAGAGAGAGAGAGAGAGAGAGAGAGAGAGAGAGAGAGAGAGAGAGAGAGAGAGAGAGAGAGAGAGAGAGAGAGAGAGAGAGAGAGAGAGAGAGAGAGAGAGAAAGAAAGAGAGAGAGAGAGAGAGAGAGAGAGAGGTGAGAAATGTACAGTGAAAAAAAATCACATACAGAGAAAGAAAAAAAAAGAGAGGAAGAGAAAAAGAGAGAAATCGGGAGAGAGCGACTGGAAAGAAATAATTTTTTTGCATGTGTGTGTATGTCTTTGTGCGTGTGTGTGTGTGTGTATTTCTATGTACGTGTATACATCTGTATGTGTATGAGTGTCCGTGTCGAGTAGTGTGACTATTGGAATGGGAATGGGAATTAAAGCCGGAAGAATTATTCCCATAAATTACCAGCAAGAACCCACCTCCCCCCTCCCCCCCCCTCCCCCTTCCCCCCTAAATCATCTGGATCTGAACACTTCATCAAATTTTTTTTTTCCAAAACCAGCGTCTTTCAAAGATTTTTTTTTACTCAAAAGAAAGCGAAAAAGGAAAGGGGGTGGAGGAGAAAGAAGGAAGGAATTTGAAAGAGGAAGAGGAAAGGGAGAGATAGAGGAAGGGGAAAAGAGGAGGAAGAGGAAAGGAAGACGAATGGAAGAGGAAGATATGAGGAAGAAGAAGAAAAATAAGAGGGGAAAAAGAAGAAAAGGAAAGGAAAATGAAAGAAATAGGAAGAGGGAAGGAAGAAGGGGAACATGAAAAGAGTAAAAAAAGAGAAAAGGAAGCGGGAAAATAAGGATAGAAAGAGGAAAATACGAAAGAAATGAGATGATGGAAGGAGCAAGGAAGGAAAGAGATCATACATATACATATACGTATAAAACATATCACGAGAGGAGAAAAAGAAATAGAGGGACAGAGAAAAGACATACAAAAGACTACCAAAGAGAGAGAGAGACGGGGGAGGGTAAGAGGGAAGGAGGGAGGGTGGGAAGGAGGAGAGAGAGAGAGAGAGAGAGAGAGAGAGAGAGAGAGAGAGAGAGAGAGAGAGAGAGAGAGATCATTATATTCTGTGCAACTTTCAGTCATGGTGTTAATTGCTCCGATTAATTTTCTTTGAGAGCAGACAACAATCAGCTGTCAGAGGTCACGTGTCCATCACCTCTCTTTCTACCCCAACAGACATGATTTCTGGACGTGTTCCATCCTCCATATTCCCTCAACATTAAGAAAGGGAGAGAGAGAGAGAGAGAGAGAGAGAGAGAGAGAGAGAGAGAGAGAGAGAGAGAGAGAGAGAGAGAGAGAGAGAGAGAGAGAGAGAGAGAGAGAGAGAGAGAGAGAGAGAGAGAGAGAGAGAGAGAAAGAGAGAGAAAAAAGAGCACACACGCACCAGAATGAGAGAGAGAGAGAGAGAGAGAGAGAGAGAGAGAGAGAGAAAGAGAGAGAAAAAAGAGCACACACGCACCAGAATGAGAGAGAGAGAGAGAGAGAGAGAGAGAGAGAGAGAGAGAGAGAGAGAAAAGAGCACACGCGCACCAGAGAGAGAG
>NW_028234404.1:1661133-1663633 GCF_977035675.1 Penaeus japonicus
GAGAGACAACAGAGAGAGAAAGAGAAAGAGAGAGAACGAGAGAGAGAGAGAGAGACAACAGAGAGAGAAAGAAAGAGAGAGAGAGAAACAGAGAGAGAGATAGAAAGAAAGAAATAGTAAGAAAGAGAAAGAAAGAAATAGAGAGAGAGAAGGAGAAAGACACAGATAGACATACGGAAAAGAGAGAGTATATACTTTTCTATCCAATCTTTTCCTTAATGATATGATTTGATAAACTTATCTCTTAAATGGATGATTGATTCACTTTTACTCTAACTGTTGCAATGGTTTCATTAAACCGGGAAAACTTCAGGTTCATAAGTCATGTTTTTTTTTTTTTTTTTTTTTTTTTTTTTTTAATACGGAATACTATCCCATAACAAAGAATCCAATACTATTAGTAAGGGTTATAACAACCATGTAAAAATCTATATTTTCGACTTTAGCGTGTACTGACTTTGAATGTCTTATTTGCAGGTTGAAATCAGGTGTAAAAATGTGATTAGTATAGTAAAGAAAGTTATTAGTTTTAAATCCTAATTTCATCTCTCTCTCTCTCTATCTATCTATCTATCTATCTATCTAACCATTTTCTCTCTATCTCTCGATCTATCTTTCTGTCTGTCTATTTGTCATAGTGCACATCTTCATCTTAACTACCGTCTCCCTCCCTACCTATCTCTCTCCCTCACCCCTACCCTCTCCCTCCATCTCCCTTCCCCCTACCCTCTCCCTCCATCTCCCTTCCCCCTACCCTCTCCCTCATCTCCCTTCCTCATACCCTCACCCTCATCTCCCTTCCTCATACCCTCACCCTCATCTCCCTTCCTCATACCCTCCCCCTCATCTCCCTTCCTCATACCCTCACCCTCATCTCCCTTCCTCATACCCTCACCCTCATCTCCCTTCCCCCTACCCTCTCCCTCCATCTCCCTTCCCCCTACCCTCTCCCTCCATCTCCCTTCCCCCTACCCTCTCCCTCCATCTCCCTTCCCCCTACCCTCTCCCTCCATCTCCCTTCCCCCTACCCTCTCCCTCCATCTCCCTTCCCCCTATCCTCTCCCTCCATCTCCCTTCCCCCTGCCCTCTCCCCCTCTCCCTTCCCCCTGCCCTCTCCCCCTCTCCCTTCCCCCTGCCCTCTCCCCCTCTCCCTTCCCCCTGCCCTCTCCCCCTCTCCCTTCCCCCTGCCCTCTCCCCCTCTCCCTTCCCCCTGCCCTCTCCCCCTCTCCCTTCCCCCTGCCCTCTCCCTCCATCTCCCTTCCCCCTACCCTCTCCCTCCATCTCCCTTCCCCCTACCCTCTCCCTCCATCTCCCTTCCCCCTACCCTCTCCCTCCCTCTCCATTTCCCTTACCCTCTCCCTCTTCCTTCGCATCTGCCTCTCCCTCCCTCTGCCTCTCCCTCCCTCTCCCTCTCCCTTCCTCCCTCCCTCTCCCTCCCTCCCTCTCTTTCTCTCTCCATTTGCCCTACCCTTTCCCTCTCCCTTCCTCCCTTCCTCTCCCTCCCTCTCTCTCTCCCTCTCCATTAACCCTCCATCTCCCTCTCCCTCTCCTTCCCTTTCTCTCCCTCTCCATTTCCCATACCCTGTACCTCTCCATTCCTCCCTCCCTCTCTCTCTCTCTCCATTTGCCCTACCCTCTCCCTCCCCCCTCCTCCCTCCCTCTCCCTCTAGATATTCCCGCTCAAATCAAGGGAATGAGGTTGACAGACTGTAAATTAAGAATGAAACATGATGCCAGGGAAAAAAAAAGAGAATTTGGCCTAAAATGCGTTCGTTACAAGGTTCCGGAATCTGGTGATGTTTCGTATTAGGTTGGCGTGGAAAAGGGAGTTCGAATTTGTATTCCTGTGTCAAAGGATTATCTTGTTTTCTTTTGTGTCATTTCCCTTATTGTGTGTGGGGGGGGGAGGGGGTTGTGTGTGTGTGTGGGGGGGGGGGTTGTGTGTGTGAGTGTGTGTGTCAGTCTGTGTGTGTGGGGGGGGGGGGGTGTGTGTGTGTGTGTCAGTGTGTGTGTGTGTCAGTGTGTGTGTGTGTGTGTGTGTCAGTGTGTGTGTGTGTGTGTGTCAGTGTGTGTCAGTATGTGTTGTGTGTCAGTAGGTGTGTGTGTGTGTCATTGTGTGTGTATGTGTCAGTGTGTGTCAGTATGTGTTGTGTGTGTGTCAGTAGGTGTGTGTGTGTGTGAGAGAGAGAGAGAGAGTGTGTGTGTGTATGGACTACAGGGTCGAGCACCATCTACAACAACACAGACCAACTTCTATGATACAACAATACACAACATACATACGCATCTCATGTAGAAGGGACACCTTAATCCCTCGGGGCTACAGGACCCTCGTTGTAGGAACTTAGAATATTCATGCTGTATCTGAGATAATAGGGCCAAAGGCATCTGAACTTGAGTGTGTCCTAGTGTCTAACTTATGGGTTGAGTATCTGAATCATGTGTCTTTATAGATATATGTTTATATCTGTGTTTGTCTATCGGTTACTCTGGTCTCTGC
>NW_028234404.1:1679742-1697242 GCF_977035675.1 Penaeus japonicus
ATGTCTGTAAAACGCCCCGCTTTCATTCGAGTGAAAAGTTGTTTCCTGAAGATAATGTAGTCTGGTTGGATGATCTCTTTAGTTGTGTGGCTAGAGATTTGATTTTATTCCCTTAAACTGACCCCCTTTTGAAAATAGTTGAGATACAGCCAGGGAAGTATTTACTTTTCACACCAAATGTTTAGTGCATATCCACATATCCCTTTTAAAAACTACACTACACACCCTAAATGCCACAGACACCCTACATACAAACACTCCTCATAACGGGCCAGAGATCACGAATACACCCCATATGACTACACTTTTAGACATCACCCTTCATGCAAACCCAGACGACACAACCAGACTACAAGATACAGGCTCAAAAAACCTGCTTTAGATGCCAGGCTCCCCACCTAACCAGTAAACCCAGAGAGCACCACACTTCATCTTTCTAGCATTTGTGGACATGACTTGGTAAGGGTAGATACTGACCTACTTACATGTCAGGGGCTTCTTATGAATGGAGGCCTTGGGAGCCACAACAAGAAGAATTTGAAGAAAATGAGATAAGTTATATGCTGTGGAACTACTCTCATTTTCAGATTCCACAAGCGGTTTTGTCCATGAGTGGATGCTATGGCAAGTTAATTTCATTGTGTTATTTCAGTGACTTTGCCACAAAATAAGGCCGCTTGTCTTCTCACGGCATCTGACCTTCTCCTCCATTCGCAGTTCTACCGCGCGGTGCTCCTTATCCCAGACATATATAACCGCGACTATGTCAAGAAGCTCACCAACCTACTGCTCAATGGCCTTGGCTTTGGTGGCTGTTTTGTCCTACAGGTGTGTTATGTATGCCGTTTGTTTATTATTAATACCTCTCCCCTTGTTTCTCATTCTCAAGAACTAACTTGGGGCTAAGGTTGGCAAGGACAAGGTGGTAGTGATTAGCAGGATTTATCAAGTGGTTTCTGTCGTCTTGGTAAGGTGCGTTCAAGCCCTTCACTTGGGCTCTTGCGTCAGCCAGAGATATGAAGCTTTTGATCTTTGAAACGGATTAATTAATTTTCTCAGTCTTTTTATCAATTAATATGCCAAGCATTCTTTGCTCTTATTTTCATTGGTATATGACATTGCTTTAAAACTATCTTTGATTATTCTTATATTATCATAAATAAAATTGATAAGCTAATTTTGATTGTTCTCATTTCATTATAGGATAAATTTGTCTTGCCTTATTTTCTTTTGTACCTTTTTATCAATTAGTCAGTGAGGATATTTTGACTACTCCTCTTAGTAGATAGTGGACGGAGTATTTTTTGGCAAGGGATGGAATATTTTATGACGTGATATGGAGCACTTAGGACAGAAGACAGTGTTTTTCCAAGTGAGACAGCTTGTGAAATGAGGCAGTGCGCTGTATTTTTGCCTTTGTGAACTACCCTCCCTGCCCCTCAAACAGTGACACTCTTTCAGGATCACGTAGCGGCCACTTTCGGCGCAGGTCTTGGCTACGCGTGCGTGGTGGACGTTGGAGACCAGAAGACCTCCGTGTCCTGCGTGGAGGATGCCATCTCACACCCGGCCACGAGGGTAAGTAAGGGATGGGTGGTTTGGGTCACTTGGAATGTCTGTTTGTGCTATAGCCATCATCACTCTTCGTAGTTGTTGAAATTGACTTTAAAGACAATTTTGATATATTTGATGTTACTTGAAATTATCAGCAACAGATTTCAGCTAAATTACTTCATTTGAAATCTATTTTGTTTTATTTTACCAGAGCATTAGGAAGATTCAAAAGAAGTTTCTCTGTCTATAAGATTACCAAATGTCACTACAAACATAAATCATTACTCGGCTAGTATGCATCATACCAGTCCAACATGTTAAAACTTGTTTAGACTAAAACAAGTTTGTAGGATTAATTACTAAATTTGCTTTACAGAATAAGGGTGACTTTGGTTTCGAGGGCATAGCTCTCATGAAAATATCTTTTATAAATGATATGTTGGTGCACCTTAAAGTTTATGGGAAGGTGTTTGTCAGACTCCACCCCATTCACATTATTAAAAAGCATGTGTTATAGAGCACATACATCAACCACAAAACCTATCCACAAATTCTCTTTACTTTGTCTTTGAATAAGTCTGTTGATGTTAATCATGCTTGTGAGATCAATATTTAGAAAGAGTAGAATACATGTAAATTAATTTGGCAATCTTTTATTTTTGTGACTTTTATTTGTTACATTGGCCTCATGTAGTTTGTAGAAATATTTTTGTCTACAGAAAACAGCTGGTTCTCTTGCTCTTAGATATTCAGTTCAGTTCAGACAGATATGCGAAGACGTCGCTTCGCCCGGGCTATATGCTCAAGGCGGCCCGGCCTCTGCCAGCTACGAGTGCTGACTCATCTTATCTAATCTTATCTGATCATCATCGCTGACATTCAGCTCAGTTCAGAGAGATTTTGCGAAGACGTCGCTTCGCCCGGGTTGTGTGGAAGGGTAAGGCCCGGTCTCTATTGGCTATAAGTGCTTGACTCATCTGATCATCAAACTGAACTTTTACCGGCGGTCGGATTGCCTGTAGGCGCGGTATTAGTTGCCAGGGGGGCTAATGACAGGCATAGCCGTCTAACCAGCCCGGCGGTTCTGTCGTCTCTGTGGCCCTGCCTGAGGAAGCGAGTGTGCTCGCATTCCCATCAGGTAGTGCTCTAATTTGGCGTCCGGCGCGCCACAATACTCACAGCTGCGCTCATCTTGCCCAATAGTGGGGATGATTTGCCACGCACAATGGTAGCCTATTCTCATCTGTGCAGACTGACTTCAGCACACCTTGATATTCTGGGAGAGAGTATCAGCGACTCATAGCCTGTGGCGTTGGAGTACCAGCTGGCCGAGGGGAGGTTCTCGCTTCCTCTCTGTGTCGCTGCAGGGCACCGACCTGCCCTGCAACCATCGTTTTTACGCCTTAGCAGTTCCCGGCTAGGATGTCACCACAGATCACTCAAGGGTTTCTTTCCTGCCTTCCTCCGCTAGCCTGTCAGCTACGTCATTCCCTTCAATACCAACATGGCTTGGATCCAGTTGATGATGATGCGTCTTCCCTGGTCCAGGATTCTCTGAGCAATGGTGAGAATCGAGGTTACCAGGTAACGTTATCTAAGGGGCGTGCTTTGTGTTGCAGGCTGTCATGGCGGCCTAAGTCTGTGTGTATAACAACATGCCCTCCGTCTGGGCTGCATGGCTAAGGGCTCCCATATATAGCTACTGCCTCTGCCTGGAGCGAGGAAGGCATTGTCTGATACCCGCATAGCTTTTCTATGCCCCTTGCTGCAAAACCGGCGCCTTGCAGTGCGAGGGGTGTGGGTCTACAGAACCATCCGTGAAGTAGGGTTTTACTGTTCAGCGGCGTGATTGCTGTAATGTTCCTCTCCGCCTCAGCCTTCAATAGAGCGGTGAGTACTGCGTTTTTCTTCTTGATAGACTCATGACAGAGAACTCTATCAAGGATCGTGCCCACGGCTGGGCTGAGACATAGTCAGGGTGGGATGGTCCATGCCCTTGATCAGTAGTTGCCCTCTTTGAGCTCAAAGCGTTTCAGCACTCTGGTTGTTTGAGACAGCCGGGTGTTGTTAGCAATAGAGTTCTTGGTTTTGTGCACGCCGACGCTGCAACTCTCTGTCTTAGCTGCGAGTCCTGTGGGACTGTAGGACATTTGCAAGGAACGGGCCGCCATCTGATCAATCCGGGTGTCCAGGGGAAAGATTTTTGGCCTCCAGGAGAGGTTAGTAACCTTAGCCCACCCAGGGGAAACCCAGAATAATCCTGGCCGCTTCGTTTGCATTATTTTCGAGTCTTTTCCTGAGTCCAGGTTTTACTGTGATCAGGCGACGGAGGCGTAGTCCACAATGGGACGGACAGCGTGCACGTAAAAGGATCTTAGTACGCGGTGTCCAGCCCTAAGCGCCGCCCAGACAGAGCTCTCATGACAGAGAGCCTTGCCTTGGTCCGGTCTGAGAGATGTTTGATCTCGGAGCGGAAGGTGAGGTTCTTATCGATCCATACCCCCAAGAATTGGTAGACGTGTACCCACTCAAGCTCTAGACCTTGGACTCGCAGTCTTTGATCACTTGACATCAAGTTTCAGGTCGCAGCGCCATTGCCCTTTTCGATGTGGAGCTCGCTGAGTATCCTGCTAAGGTCCCAGACGCGCAGCATTCCTCTGTTAATTCAGGATTCCTAGACACTCAAACGCGAGCCTTTCTGACTGGATTCACATTCTTCTCCCCAGTGGAGATAATTTGCTAATCATCTGCTTATAAATTGAGCGGGTGTTTTGCTGTGATGGAATGTCAAGAATGTTTAACATGAGGATGTTGAACAGGACCCGGGCTAATAAGGACCCCTCCGTGAGGGTGCCATTCTTCTAGAGCAAAATGCCTGAAAGGTGACCTTGGAACTTCACTCTGGCAGTTTCTGTTCCGAAAGTATCGCCAATCCAGGCAACAGCCTGCCTTTGATTCCCTTGCGGATTCAGGATCTCCTGAATGCTAACCGGGTTTTCCAGTTCAAAAGCCTTCTCAGGTCAAGGAAGACTGACAGCGCTGCTGCTGCTGACAGTGCTCAGTAAGGTGCAATGCTGTGGTAGTGCTCTTGCCCCAATGTGACCCGTGTAAGGTGTTCATGTGGAGGTCCCAGCGTCCATTGGAGCCGATTCAGTATATACCATTTCCTGATGTCCTTCCTAGACGCTAATGCAGGAGATGGGGCGGTACCGTCCTGCTCCTTTGTTTTGGACGGAATTATATCAGCCCTTCTTCCAGCACTGTGGCCGTGAGGAATATTCCCAGGACTTGTTGATGATGAGATGCAAAATGCAAGCTCACCTTCATGTCCTAGGTGGGAAATGATGGGTGGGAGATCCCATCGATACCCGGGCTGACCTGGGAACTGACTTGTTAGTGTCGCCCGTAATTCCCTCAGAGAGAACATGGCATCTGTATCATCAGGCCGACCGCCTTTTCTCTGATGAGTCAATGCCTGCCTGGGAGCAGTTGTTCCTTGGCATGCCCTCAGCCGCTGGCTGGGAGTCCGACCTGCGCAGTGTTCTAGCAGAGAAAGCGAGTGCCAGTCTCTCCGCCTCAGACCGCGGGTTCAGGGTGGTCTTTTTGGGGGCTGACGATTCGTGGCCCTCTGATACGTTCCACAATTCTGAAAAGGGAGTTTGGTGCCAAGGACTCCACACCACTCCAGCCACTTTTCCTGCTTTAACCTCTTAGCAGTTTCCTCCTGAGCATCCCGAGAGAGCCTCTCTGAAGATGGGTGCTCGGGAGTTCTCTGTCCTGCGAAAGTTCTTCTTGCACATATTGATTCTGTGAGTTAACCTCCTCAAATCTTCATCATTACTAAGTACCAGGCGTCCTTGAAACCCTGGACCACTGACGAGTTTTTTGGGGAATGGTTTCTGTGGCTGCCTCGTCTATGGCATTTAACTAGTCTGGCCTCAAGTTATTTTTATCCACATTATCATTAAGTGCGGAGGTCACTGTTCTGAGGCACAGCGGCCAGAGCCTCCCTGAAGGCTTTCCGTTGCTCTTTCCCACTTCCCCATCGAGGATTGTGCTGGGGCATGGGTGTCCCTGGCCCAGCAGCCAAGATGGTGTGACTATCCCATAATGAATCGCATTCGTGGCAAGTGTTGCCCACAGACCAACTAATTCTCTCCGACCAAGCCGCAGTGACAAAGGTGGAGGGCAAGCGACCCCCTCCTCCCGCCAACTCATGCGTAGGCTCCTGGCTGTTGAGAAGAGCAATCCCTCTGGGCCATGACTCTAGCACACGTGCGAGCTCATATGGTCATGCCCCGCGCCATATCACGTTCGGCCCTCTGAGTGGGGAAAGCCAGTATAGGGTGGTGGGGCATTAAAGTCCCCCCCTTTAAGAATTAGCTCCAATGTGGGCTGGCAGCAGCACAGAAGAACCAGTCTTTCATCCACGTGATTATCATAAGCGCGCCTACAGTTTGGCACTACTGTAAGCACATTGTACACGCATTGAGAGGACCCCCCGGCCAAATGATCTCACCTCAAAACAGCAAGGGATATCGACACCTTCGCTCCTTTCTCCCGCACTGCCCAGGATCGGCTATCAGGGAGCAGGGGAATAGTCGACTTCACAAAGGGTAATTCTGAGGCCGCCCCCTCTGGGTCTACCGTTTGCGTATCTTACGAGTTAGCACAAAGAGGGATGAATATCCTCGAAGAAGCGTACATCAGATTCCGCCTCCGCTGTTAAGCGCTCTCTTGGGAGCATGTACAACATCAATGTTTCCCGAGATCAGCAACGATCGCGTGGAGAAGGGCGCCCCCTTAAGTGGGAGAAGGCTGTTTGATTGATTCCAATACTGCAGTTATGCCTTAAGTGAGTGGGTCACATAGTGCTTGTCTGCGTTCTCCAAAAGTCCATACTGACGTCAAGATGTCTAGTTCGGTCACTGTGTCCGAGACGCCGCCGACGCCACTCCGTGTGGGTAACGTCACGAACATTTTCGGAAGGTCTGACAACTCCTTTGGTGAGTTCCACTCTGAAGTTGTGACTTTCCTCACTTGGACTCGTCACTGTCGTCAGGGACAGGTCGAGTTGGAAGGGCGAGGGTCCTCCTGGGAGAGTGGAGTATTCCTGGTCGCCTTGGCGTCTTCTTTTCTTGTGGGTGGCCTTGGCTTCCCTCCCACCCTTTGGGTTTGGGCGCAGGCTCTGCCAGTGTGGTCTTGCCGCATAGGTTTGGGTGTCGGGAGACATGGGCTCCGCCCTGACGCGTGGGGCGTGGGAAAGGAGTCTCACCTCACCCTGTAGTTGGAAGGGGGAGTTGTGGCCTTGGGCACTCATGTACCTTTTCCCGGTCAGGGTCATTGACCGGGGCTGAGCTCATTGCCCAGTTCCATGAGCTATCATCGACTGCCTTCCTTCCGTCTCCCATCGCTGGTCATCTTCCCAATGCCGTCCGCAACTGCTGTGACAACAGTCTTCAGCAGGAGGCGTCAAGTCCATCTTCTCTGAGAACAAAAGTCGGACTCTTCCCCGCTCTTGGGGGTAGCCTTTGAGGTGTTCTCCCCCCAGACCCCCTTCCCTTCCGGGTCTGTTTCCCCTCGAACTTGGAACACATCCACCAGCGCCGGGAACTCTTTTGTAGTTGGAGGGCGTCCGTGCTGGTTTCGCTTTGGAGCGGTGCTTCCTTCCTCTTAGGTAGGGGGAGAGGGAGACCCTTCTACTACCAAATCTACCTTTGTTTCTTGCCTGCCCAACCAGACATACGTGACCTAGAGGGGCGCCGAGATAAATAAAAAGTCTGAAGCGTCCGTTTTGCAATCCGATACATCCACTCTAACTGGCCGAGCCGCTAGAACAAGATTCCGCTCAGACTCGCTTCCTTTCTGACAGAACAAGTCCGACAGAGCTCCAGACGGCGCTTCCGGTGTCTCGATTTTATGTATAGGACAATTGTTCTTGGGCACTTGGCAGTGATCTTGTCTCGGGATCTTGCTATCCTTTTCGCGTGTGCTTTTGCAACTACACCTCTGTTTCCTGGATCTGCCCTGACTACAGACTACCACATATTTCGGCTTTCGCAGAGGCAAAGTGTGCCTTGTGGGATCTCCGTACTTCGGCATCGTGAAATTTCACAATCGGAAGCGGGAGTCTGGGACGTATGTCCTGAGTACTGTAAGAGGCCCCAATTGCCAAGATCCAAGGACGGCACACTGAGAGCTCCTCAACATCCAACAAAGCTAGACACAGGACTTGTCTGGATTGGTGCCTTCCCTTATCAAAAGTCCGTCAGAAGCGCCCACCACCTTGGAATGTGCCAGTGATAGAAACCTCTCGAGGCTTCCGATGACCAACAGAGGAAGAGCCAAGAAGCAACCATTCTTGACTTTCCTCTCATTTTCTTATCGGGAGGTCAGAGCCGACAGGCTCACCTTCCGCACCATCCAGGTAGCTTGTCAGTATCTTCCGGGAGGAAGTGTGAGGGTGGCCTTGGTCCCTTTGGAACGATTTATCATGCCATTGTCCTCTGGCAATGCTAATAATCGTCAGACGGCCACTGTCTCTGGGTTTTCCAGAGCCCGTACCATCTGGTAGGCATATTGTCGAATCCTTCCGGTTTAGGGTATTGAACCCTAAACTGCGGGGGAACCGACTTGGGGCTGCAGACTCGCCCTCTAGTGAGTCCGAAGCCGTCCGAGGAGGGGTCGTTGCCTCTTCCCCTTCTATCTTCCTTCTCTTCTCACGAACCGACGCCGGAGTTTTGGCCAGTGGGGCCAGTAGGGTTGGAGGGTCCTGTCTGTCTGCTTCCATTTTTTGATTGACTTCTCGTCTGGACCCCGACGCCAGGATACAGAGATTTGTCAGCAAGCCTGGGGTTGGTTTGGAGGGTCCACTCCCCCGCCCGAGGTACTTGGGTTTGGGTTTTTCCTGGACCGACGCCAGATCCCTGCCCATCTTTCCCTTTTGTCATCAAACGCCTCTCGAGGTGGTCTAAGGTGACAGACAAGGCCTTTGTCATCTTCATGCAAGGTTGCGTCAACAGGGATGTCAGTCATGGTTTATGAGTTACGGTAGCCATGTAATAAGCGGTTCATTTCATCGCTCCCACCCCCCACCCACCACGGAGAGAAAAGTCCAACAAGGGGAGGCTTTGTAACTGAGTCTCCATGCTCAGAGCCACAGGGGTGGTGGAGGATAGGATTTACGCAAACAAAACCCCGGCCTCGCGGGTTTTTAATGGCACTTTCTTTACTCAAGACCATGCGATTGCCTGCAAGGCAGGAGCTACTTGACCCTAGCCTAGCTCACAGGAGACAAACAAGAGAGGGGACCAGGACAGCGATTTTGACCCTAACCGAGTCGAGATCAGCCACCCGTCTTGCTGGCGCCAATAGAGGACCAAGAGGTGTCCGTTGCTAGCCGCAGGGTATACCGGTCCATACTCATACACGGCATCGCTCAACCTCCAGGTACTTCTTTTACCCGTTTCTCCCCAAGCGCACAGGGGCAACCATCCGCACGGCAAACACAGGTAGCGTGTAGGGCCCCACTTGGTGGGGAGAGGCCAGGGGGGGGGTGGGGGTGTGGTGTTGACGACACCTCTTCGACCTCTCCCCCTTGGGGGGGAAGGACCAGGGGGGGTGCGAAACTGCGCCTCTTAGGAACACCTTAGTCATCCATCCTCAGAGAGCCCGCCGCTAGAAGGTCACCTCAACGGGACAGAGAGACTGGCCAAATCCAGAGCGGGCTTGTCCAAGAAAGGAGTTCAAGCCCCCGCGCCACGACAAGGTGGTTCCTTGGCGGGGGGCTCTTAGATATCAAATGAGTGAATGATCCAGAAAAGTCTCTTTACACATCAAGGGTTCTTCTGCTCTCATTTTTTAACAGCATTAAGCCATTGGCCATGGGAATTAAATACTTTGAAATGCCTAGCCAAGTTATAGATTGCTTTGAATATCAACAAAGAAGAGCAGCGAAAATTTTGTCGGATCTTAACTATCTAACTTATCTTGTAGAGGTTCCCATTCGTCAGGTTTAGGAACTGGAGTCTTTCTTTCTGATCAGAATGCTGTTCTTTAAGAAATTTCAATCTATTGCTCAAAATTACGATCTTCATTTCTCACGCACTTGCACAGAACGCACCGCACGCAGCACGCACATACGCAGCACGCGCACGCACGCAACCGACGCGCACAACCACACACAGCAAACCACACACACCAACCACACACACACGAACACACACACACACACACACACGTACACACACACACACGCACACACACACACACGCACACACACACGCACACACACACGTACACACACACGTACACACACACACACACACACACACACACACACACACACACACACACACACACACACACACACACACACACACACGCACACACATATATATAGACATACACAATCACAGACATATAATCAAAATGAAACTACATCTCGTTTTCTCTCCCGCAGTTGAGAATAGATTACGGAGGAGCTGACGTGACGCAGGTGTTCCACTGGCTGCTTAAGAAGAGTGGCTTCCCCCATCAGGTGTGGAAAGTGAACCCGGTCCCCACCCCAACAAGCTCGATTTGCTGATGCCTCCTAAGCAAGCTGGAAAGCACGATTTTGGGCCACGTCAATCTGGTATAAAATGGGTGTTCTCGTTCGTGGTTTTATTGTTGTTATGTTGATGGCTTTGTCTGTTTCACACTGATCGCTGATCTCTTGCTTGTTGCTTTTCTGAGAGTGCCGTCACTAGTTTTTTATACGTTCATTATCCCTTACTTTGCTCTTAGAAATGCACTGTCTCAGCTAACTCCAATAGGCTTTCATGAGTATCTACCCTGACAATTATTTTGTAAGTGCACCTTCAACTGGGATTTTCATGACCTCACACCTACACCATATGTCTCATAAGTACTCTCGATCCATGAATCTCCCCGCCCCCCCACTTACCCTTTGACTAAATCTTGCACTAGCGCGACCTGACCTGCTCTCTGCCTGCTGCCCTTCTCAGAATGTGTGTGGTGCCCAGGAGAAGGGAGAAGAAGTTCACGGTGCACACGCCGGGGAGGAAAATGACCATCATCTCCTTACACCATCCAGATGGTGCGATGAACTGATCGTGGCGGCGCTTAGGAGCGCCTCTTTTTATTTAATTATAAACGCTGACCTGCTGAAGATCACGGGGGACCCAAGATATGCACACTCAGAAGCCCAATATGGGTGAACCCGGACGACCCTTGATTTGATGAAGAACTACCTGCGAGAGACCAGTGTAAGTGGCTGAGTTCGTTTGTGGGTTGATTCTCATTGTGCGTATTGAAGAGGTGCTCCTGATGTTTGTGTTTTATTTTATCTTCTCTTTTTTTTATGTAGTGTTTGCGTTTGGACTTCTTAGATTGGATGGGTGATCTCTACGTTTTCTTTGTTTCTTTCTACCTATAAAGTGTTTGTAATTCCATAGAGTTTTTTGTTGAGTTTTTAACACAAGCGAGGAGAGGTTCTCACGTGATTAAGTTTATGATGACTGTTTCACTAATGACTAGTGAGAGTGAATGTATTCAACATCAAGAAACATCCTTTTACGAAATCAGAATTCACCCTGAGTGTCTTTATCCTTTTTCTGGCGAAACTAAAGTATTGTAATACTTATTATTGTACAAAACACCTAACCAATCCAATCACCTAATAAACGCATGCCTACAAACAAAGCCATCAGTTTTGTTTGTAATTGACATATGATCTGTTTACTCTAGGCTCTCAACGTTATTCAGTCTGTGGATGTATGTAGTTTTGAATGAATTTCCAGCAAAATCTTTTGAATTAGGTGTCCTGAGTTAAAAAAGGGAGAAGGAAAAAGATGTTAGATGTTTGCTATGATTAATGCAATTCAATTACTACCCTAGCGAAGTCACGATAATTTGCTTATTTTGAAAAATTAGTTGGGATTGAAAATTGCTTTGCCTGGATATACACTGTTAGTTTTTAAAGAAAGTTGAACTTTACAATTACTTAAGTATACCACGTTTGTCTTTATGGCTGACTTCCACACTTTTTCTGCCCCTAGAGAAGAGGAGGGAGAGAAGCTGCCGAGGCCATGGACGTTGGGGGGGGAGACGCAGGGGATGGAGGAGAAGAGGACATTGTGGTGGACGACCAGCCCCTCCCCCCCTCGCAGATCCCGTCCTCCTCGTCTGCGCGGAACGATTCTCTGGCCTTCAACTCGAACGAGAAATTGCTGTCCCTTGAACAGGCCATTTTGACTAGCATAGACAGATGCCGTGAGTTCTGGTCTAGCTTTGTTTTCTTTGTGATTCTCTCTCTCTCTCTCTCTCTCTCTCTCTCTCTCTCTCTCTTCTGCCTCCCATCTCCTTCTCACCTCGTCTCTTTACACTCATCAATCCTCTCCTATCTCCCTCCTCATTCTCGCTCTCTCTCTCTCCCGTCCTCCTCGCTCTCTTCTCTCTCTTCCCTTCCTCTCTCTCAATTCTCTCTCTCTCCTCTCCTTCTCCTCCTCTTCCTCTCTCTCTCTTCATCATCTTCCATTCTTTTCTCTTCTCTTCGCTCCCACTCCTCCTCCTCCTCCTATCTATCAGTCTCTCTTCTCTCTTTCAATCCTCTCCCTCTCTCCTTCCTCTTCGTCTCTTCCTCCCTCTCGTCTCTCTCTGTTCCCTCATCTCGTCCTCTTCTCTCTCCTCCTCTCTCCTCTCTCTCCTCTCCCTTCCCTCCCCCATCTCGCCTCCTCCTCTCCGGTCCTTCTCTCTCTTCTCCCCCCTTCTCTCTCTCTTCTCGCTCCTTCTCTTTCTCCTCTCAATTCACCCCTACTCTTCTCTCCCCTCCCCTTCTCCTCTCTTCCCCTCTTCTCCTTCTCTCTCCTCTCACCTCTTCTCTCTCCCTCCTCACCCTCCCCCCTCTCTCGGCACCTCTCTCCTTCTCCCCTCCTCTTCTCTCTTTCTGCCTCCCCCCTTCTCCCTCTCTCGCCTCTTCTGCTTTTCTCTCTCTTTCTCTCTTTCTCTCTCTCATCGCACATCTCTCTCTCTCTCTCTCTCTCTCTCTCTCTCTCCTCTCTCTCTCTCTCTCCTCCTTCCTTCTCTTCTCTCTTCTCCCTCCTCCTCCCTCGCTCTCCATGCCCTCCACCAGTTCCCTCTCTCTCATCTACTTCCATTTCTCCTCCTCTCTTCCTTCTCCTCTCGAATCTCGAATTCCCTTCGTTCTCCTCTCTCCTCTTCAGGTCATCCCCTCATCTCTCTCCTCCTCCTCATCTCTCCCTCTCTCTCCCTCTCTCCTCCCTCTCTCTCTCCCCTCCTCTCTCATCCCTCTCACCTCTCCCTCTCTCTCCCTCTCTCTCTCCATCCTCTCTCACCCTCTCTCTCTCCCTCTCTCTCTCTTCGACCCCTCTCTCTACCCCGTCCTCTCCTCTCTCTTCTCTCCCTCTCTCTCCCCCCTCTCTCTCTCTCCCTTTCTCCCCTCCCTCTCCCCTCTCGACCACTCTCTCCCTCGCTCCCCTCCTCTCCCCCTCCACCCTCACATCCACCTCTCATCTCTCCCTTCTCGCCCGCTCGGCGCCCTTCTCCTCTCCCCTCATCCCCTCTCCTCTCTCTCCCAGCTCTCCTTCCCCCGTCCCCCCTCCTCTCTCTCGCCTCTCCTCCTCTCTCTCCTCTCCTCTCTCCCTCTCTCCGCTCACCTTACCTCCCTCCCCTCCCCTCCTCCTCCCTCCCTCTCCCCCCCCCCCCCTCGCTCTCCCCCCCCCTCCCCTCCTCCTCCCCCCCATCTCCTCCCCCCTCCACCTTCCCCTCTCTATCCCGTCACACTCTCTTCTCTATCTCGCCCGCTCGTTTCTCCCTCTCCTCTTCCCTCTCTTTCCCCCTCTGCTTCCTAGCTCTCTCTCCTCTCTCGGGCTCCTCTCTCTCTTCCTCCCTCCCTCCTCTTCTCTGTCTCCGCTCGCCTTCGCCTCTCTTCATCGCCTTATTCCTCCTCTCCTCCTGTCCTCATCTCTCTCTCCCTCTCTCAACTCTCTCCCTCTCTCTCCCTCTCTCAGCTCACGCCTCTCTCCTCTCTCCCTCTCTCCTCCTCCCTCAGCTTCTCTCCTCATCACCACACAGCGTCTCTCTCTCCTCTCTCTCTCTCTCTCTCTCTCTCTCTCTCTTTCTCTCGTCTCTCTTCTCCTCCTCGGTCACTCGCCCTCTTCTTTCGGCTCCATCTTTCTCTCCTCTCTTCTCCCTCGCTCTCTATTCCGCTCTCTCTCTTCCGAAGCGGTCTGCACTCCGAACTCATCTGCCTCTCCCTCTCTCTCTCTCTCTCTCCCCCCTCCCTCTCTCTCTCTTCTTCCTCTCCCTCTGTAAAGATTCTCTCCCCTCTCTCTCCCCCTCCTCTCTCTCTCAGCATTCCTCGCTTCTCTCTCTCTCCTCAAGACAACTCTCTCCTCCCCATTCGCTCCTCCTCTCTCTCTCTCTCCCTGGGAGCTCTCTCTCTCTCTCATTACAACGCGTTACCAATCTATATAAGCTAGACTCTCCGAATCTCTCTCTCTTCACTCCCACCTCTCTTCGCTCACCCCGCGCCCCTCTACAGCGCTAACCTCTCCACGCTCCCTCTCTCTCGCTACCTCTTCCGCTCTTCTCAGTCTCGTCCACTCTCATCTCATCTCTCTCTCTCTCTCTCTCTCGCCCCTCTCGCCTCCCTCTCCCTCGACCCTCCTCCCCCTCTCCCTCTCCCTCTCTCTCTCTCCCTCTCTCTCTCTCCCTCTCTCCCTCTCCCTCTCTCTCCCTCCCCCTCTCTCTCTCCCCTCTCTCTCTCTCCCTCTCCCTCTCTCTCTCTCTCTCTCTCTCTCTCTCTCTCTCTCTCTCTCTCTCTCTCTCTCTCTCTCTCTCTCTCTCTCTCTCTCTCTCTCTCTCTCTCTCTCCCTCTCTCCCCTTCTCTCTCTCTTTCCCTCTCTCTCCTTCTCTCTCTCTTTCCCTCTCTCCCCTTCTCTCTCTCTTTCCCTCTCTCTCTCTCCTCTTTCCTCTCTCTCTCATGCTTCCCCTCTCTACTTCTCACCTCTCCTCTCTCTCTCCCTCTCTCTCTCCCTCTCTCCCTCTCTCTCTCCCTCTCTCTCTCCCTCCTCTCTCTCTCTCCCCTCTCTCTCTCCCTCTCTTCTCTCTCATCTCTCTCCCTCCTCTCCTCCTCTCCTCTCATCTCTACCGACCTCCTCCTCTCATCCTCACTCCACTCTCAGACTCATCTCTCCTCTCATCTCTCTCTCTCCTCTCTCTCTCTCACTCTCTCTCTCTCATCTCTCCTGCTCTCCTCTCTCCTCTCTCTCTCATCTCGGCTCTCTCTCTCTCTCTCTCTCTCCCCTCTTTCTCTCCCTCTCTCTCTCTCTCTCCCTCTCTCTCTCTCCCCCTCTCTCCTCTCTCTCTCTCCCTCTCTCTCTCTCTCTCTCTCGCTCTCTCTCTCCTTCTCTCTACACCATCCGTCCTCTCGTCTCTCGTCTCTCCCTCCCCCCTCTCATCCACACTCCTCTTCCTCTCGCTCTCTCCTCTCACATTGGCCCCGCTCACATCACCTTCCTCTCTCTCTCTCTCCTCCAGCCATCGTCTCTCTCGTCTCTCTCACTCAATCTCTCTTCCTTCTCTCCCTCTCTCTCGATCCCCTCTCTCCTCTCTCTCGTCTCAAACTCGCTCTCTCTCTCTCATCTCTCTCTCTCTCTCGCTCGCTCTCGCTATCGCCTCTCCAATCTCTCTCTCTCTCTCCTCTCTCTCTCTAGAGAGAGCTCCCTCTCTCTCTAGTTAGATCGCTTTCTCTCCTCTCTCCTCTCTCTCTCTCTACAAATCTCTGTACTCTAATCTTTTCTTCTTCCCTTCTTTCTCTTTCATCTTTCTCTCTCTCTCTCTCCTCTGCATACTCTCGCCGCTCTCTCTACTCTCCACTCGCCCTATCTCGGCTCTCTCTTCTCGCCGCTTTCCTCTTTTCCTCTGGTCCCCTTTTCTTTCTCTTTTTTTCCGCTCTCTCGCTCTCTCTCTTCGTCTCTCCCTTCTCCACTCTCTCTCCCCGCAATCTCCTCAGACCTCGCTCTCTCTCCGCGCCTCTCTCCGCTCTCCTCTCATCTCTCTTCTTCCCTTCTCTCGGTCCCGCTCTCTCTCTCTCTCTCTCTCTTTCTTCTCTCAATCTCTCTCTCTCGTCTCTCTCCCTACTCTCTCTTCCCTCCTCTCGTTCTCTCTCCCTCTCTCTCTCCCTCTCTACCCTCCCTCTCTCTCTCCCTCTCTACCCTCCCTCTCTCTCTCCCTCTCTCTCTCTTCCTCTCTCTCTCCGCATCTCTCGTCCCTCTCTCTCGTCCTCTCTTCTTCTCTCCCTCTCCTCTCCGCTTCTCCCTCCATCCGCTCCCTCCATCCCTCCTCTCGTCGTGCTCTCCTCCCCTCATCCCCCGTCTCCTCCCTCACTCCTCTCGGCTCCTCTCTTCACTCTCCCCCTCTCTCTCTTTCTCGCTCCCGCGCTCGCTCTCTCTCTCTCTCTCTCTCTCTCTCTCTCATCTCTCCCATATCTCAGCTCTCCCCTCCTCTCTCTCTCCCTCTCTCTCTCTCTCTCTCTCTCTCTCTCTCTCTCTCTCTCTCTCCCTCTCTCCCCTTTCCTCTCTCTCTCTTTCCCTCTCTCCCCTTTCCTCTCTCTCTCTTTCCCTCTCTCCCCTTTCCTCTCTCTCTCTTTCCCTCTCTCCCCTTTCCTCTCTCTCCTCTCCCCTTTCCTCTCTCTCCTCTCCCCTTTCCTCTCTTCCCTCTTCTCACTCTCCTATCTCCTCTCTCCTCTTGCTCCTCTTTTGTCTTTCCGTTTCTCTCTCTCATTTTCAATAAAAAAAAGTAGATCACAATTATTTAGAAAAGTGGATAAATGGATTGTTGTTGTCCCTGGATAAGCTTTTATTTTTTATTCAACTGATAAATAGATATGGAATGTGAGCATAAACAAATTGATTGAACTTGTTTTGTGTGATCAGATTTTTTTTTTTTTTTTTTTTTTTACATGTTTTCATTAATTGGCTCTGTATTTGTCTTTCCTCTTGTCCTCTCCCTTTTAGAATTCGATCTTGTACTTTCCTGGTTCCTTAGTCATTCTTTCTTTCAACATTTTTCATATTCGCGGGTGTCAAACTACCTACAAGTCTTGGCATCCGCAGTCTCAGCATCCAAGATCTGAATCTCTTTTGCAGAAAGCGATGAGATGAAGAGGAAGATGTATAGCAGCATCCTGATGGTGGGCGGGGGAGCGAAATTCGAGAGCCTCGGCAAGTGGCTGCAGAGTCGCCTCCTGCTCCAGATTCCCGTTGCGTATCGACCAGGTAGGAAGACTCGGGTTTTTTAGTTTTTTTGTTTGCTGGAGATGAGGGTTGTGTATCCTGTTTCCGATTTTTAGTTTTTTTGCATTTATATATGTGTGTATAGGTGTATATGTATGTATTGCTTATTTGCAAGTTATGTCTAACATGGTAAATGCATTAGTATGTTCATGTGTATATAGCCAACAAATGTTTGTGAATTGTCTAGCTTCATCTGTCATATTGTTTTATTATACTATGGTATTATGATATGGTATGGTGAATAGAATGTGATTGTTTGCAATAGTGGACAATACACTATAGTGTTTACAAAGTCTGAGTTATATGGAGTAATCTTCTCCCGTCTTGCTTTGCAATGTGAACCAGGACACAAGTTGAGATGTTTCTGAAATAATAGAAGACAAGTTTGCACTGGAGGGGTATAGGGGCATCAGGGGGAGATTGGCAGCTGAAGGGAAGGGTAGTTAAGCGGAGCCTTGTAATTTAGCCTACATTTTTAGCTATCTTGATATATTCATTAACCCTATGACGACGGTGCGTCACACCCGTGTGACACAGCTAAATTCCCGATGCCGGGGTGTCATGCCAGTGTGACGTTTCCAATGCAATATTGCAATGGCCCGGCATAGGGTTTTCGCTTCGCGCGT
>NW_028234404.1:1699742-1702337 GCF_977035675.1 Penaeus japonicus
TATTGCAAGTAAATGATAATAATCTATATTAATAATAGGCAAAAGAAGGAGGGAGAAAGAATGAGAATGAAAGAAAACAAAGAAAGATGAAAAGAGAATATGGCGAGGAAGATGATTCCTTGTTACTCCTGACTGTGTGAAATATTTAAGAAGAGAACACATCATATTCTACATTTTCTGAAATGAATAGCAGAAATTGCAGCAGGAGAAACTAACAGATTCTTCTGTCAATGAGAACAAATTGTAACTACCCTCAATGTAAGCTGTTCTACCCACTCAGTCTAGGTAAGAACCAGAAAGTATGCAATAAAGACACAAAACTGCAACAACCCTCAAGGTTACTCAACTGGTGGCTTGCATTTCTGACTGTTGTTACTAGACCTCAGACTCCAGGAGAAAAATATAATAGGATAACATGAAGGTCCTTGTCTAGTTACCTTTGTATGAATGAGTCAATATGAAATGAATAAAAATTATATAGCTATACTAACCCTGTACTCAGATTGGTCGTTTCATTTTCATGATTGCGTGTAGAATGTTTATCCTGATATCCGCGTATATTGGAACTTGTCGAACTAGACCTATGCTCGTATTCGTTGAGTTCTCGCTTAGAATGAGTGTGGTCGAGTCCTCATCAGGGAGGGTAGTTGCACTTCTATATAAAGATAATGCATTCTTTCATCTTAAAGGAACAAAAAATGATAATGTGATGGAATACTGAAGACTACTTTATGGGAGATTCCTACTTGTTTCAAGATCTTAAATTTATAAGCATTCTTAGGAGGATAATGATGATGATGGTGACAAATGATGGTGATAGTGATGGTGATAAAGAATACAATGAAGTGGAAATAAAACTAGGCGATTATTCGTATGATGATGATAAATATGATACAGGTAGTTTAATGATGAGAGTAATGATAGCAAACAAAATTATAAGTATCAAAATAACTATGAAATGACTATGAGAGAGAAAAAGTGAGTGAGTGTGTGTGTGTGAGTATGAGTGAGTGAGTGGATGATTGAGTGAGTGTGACCTTGACTTTGACAAATTTATTGAGACAAGTGATTACATACATCTCAAAAGGATGAGGTAATGAGAGTGAGTGAGTGAGTGAGTCAAATTCTTTGAAGCTGTAATTAGCCAACATTTTCTTCTTATTCCCCTCTATCTCTCCTTTCTCTTTTTCCTCTACCTCTACCTCGTTCCCTTTCCCCTTTTCCCCCCCTCTCCCCCACATCAGGCCCCATCCCCCCGTCCTCCCGTCCTTCCATCGGGATAGACCTCCCTCCGAGGACTTCCCCATCCACCTATTCCACCTCCCCTTCCCCCCTCCACCTGCCCCCTACTTACTCCCCCCCTATCTTCTTCCCCCACCCATCCCCCTACCTATCTCTTCGCTCTTTCCTCCCCCTCCTCCTCCCTCCCCCTCCCCCAACCCCCTTCCCCCAACCCCCTCCCCTACCCCCTTCCCCCTTCCCAACCCTCTATCCCCCCTCCCCCTCCCCCCTTCCCCCAACCCTCTTCCTAACCCCCTTCCCCTCCCCCTTCCCCTCCTCCCCCTCCCCCTCCCCCTTCCCCTCCTCCCCCTCCCCCTCCTCCTCCCCTCCCCCTCTTCCTAACCCCCTTCCCCTTCCCCTTCCCCTCCCCCTCCCCCTCCTCCTTCCCCCTCCCCCGGGTGAACTCACATCATTTACCTTAAACCTGATGGAAAGATATCCGGTGTAATTGACTTGCCTGAACGGCCGAGTGGCGATGGAAATCTAATTCCTTCACGTCCGCTGAAGAGTGGCCGACGGCTTTATTTCATTTTTCTTACTTTTGTATCTTTTTCTTTTCTTTTTCTTTCGGATCAGGAGTCAAGGTAAGAGGAAGGGGGAGGTAGGGTGTGAGGGAGGGTGAGGGAGGAGTGAGTTGGGATGGTGAGGTGAGGGAGGAGGTCGTCTTAGGTAAAGGGGAGGGGAAGGGGTGGGAGTGAGGGAAGAGGAGGAAGGGGAGGGGTGAGGGAGAGGGAGGGGGGAGGGAGGAAGGGGAGGGGTAGGAGTGAGGGAGGAGGAGGAAGGGGAGGGGAAGGGGTGGGAGTGAAGAGGGAGGGAGGGAAGAAGGGGAGGGGGTGGGAGAGCGGAGGGAAGGAGGGAGGGAGGGAAGAAGAGGGGAATGGGTGGGAGTGAGGGAGGGGGTTGGTTGGGAGTGAGGGAGGGGGAGAGGAGGGAGTGAGGGAGGAGGGGAAGGGTAGGGAGTGAGGGTAGGGGATGGGTGGGAGTGAGAGAAGGGGATGGGTGGGAGGAGGGAGGGGGAGAGGTGGGAGTGAGGGAGGGGAAGGGGTGGGAGTGTGGTAGGGGGATGGAGGGAGGGGTGGGAGGAGGAGGGGGAGGGATGGGTGGGAATGAGGGAGGGGGATGGGTGGGAGGAAGAGGGGAAGGGGTGGGAGTGACGGAGGGGGATGGGTGGGAGTGAGGGAGGGGGAGGGGAGGGAGTGAGGGAGGGGGAGGGGAGGGAGGGAGGGAGGGGAAGGGCTGGGAGAGGAAGAGGAGGGAGTGAGGAGGAGGGAAGGGAGTGAGGAGGGGGAGGGAAGGGAGTGAGGAGGGGGAGGG